>NC_053389.1:606889017-606993952 GCF_905171765.1 Bufo bufo | reverse complement strand
TCTCTTACATTCTTAACCTCCCTTGCCCCTTTTTTGTTTATTATTTTACCATTAACCTATTTTTCCCTTTCTCCACCCCTAACATGCAACATGCCCCTCTTACCCTAATTTTCTTTCACCTGCTCGGTCCTTCACCTATGTCTTTTTTTTTGGTCCCTGTTTCCCTCTTTCAATTTCTCTCTTGCCCCCTCCCACTCCCTTCTTATGCATTATCCCCTTTCTCCCCATGTAGCCCTCTTCCATTCCTCTTTATGCTCCACCTTTCACCCTTTATTGCCTTTTTTTTTCTATCACCATCTCTTTCTAACCCCCTCTCCCAGAGTTCCCACTCCACACTTCCTTTTGCCTTCTCGCCTTTTCCCTTTCACTCTTTTTTTCTTTATTCTGCTTTTTTTTCTTTCATGCTCTCGGCCATTCTCATCCCTTTTTCTCCCTCTCGCTGACATGCCTCCTCTCTTTTTTTACCTTCTTCTTTCCCTTTCCCTCTTTATTCCTCAATCTCATTCTTCCTCTCTCTCCCACATCCTATCTTCTCGTCTTCATATTTTCTTCTTTAGTCTTTTCTTCCTTTCTCATCCCCCTGACATTTCTTCCCCGCTCTTCTACTTCCCCTCTCTCCTTCACCCATGTCTTTTTCTTGTCCTTCTTTCCCCTTCTCTATTTTTCGATCGCCCCCCGGCTGCTCTCTCCCTATCCATAATCCCCTTTCTGCCTTTATCCCTTTCAGGTTTACCCTCTCTTTCCCGCTCTCATCCTATCTTTATCCCTTACCTTTTTCTCCCCATCCAACCCTTTATTCATGCCCCTTCACTTTCTCATTTTATATATTGCTTCTTTATTCTCTCTGATGTCATGTATCTCACACTCTCCCTAGTTTTCCCCCACTCTTTCACTTCTGTCATGTACCCTTTCATCCCTTTATTCCCAGCTATGCTCATGTTTTTCTCACCATCTCTTACATTCTTATCTTCTCTTGCCCCTCTCTTGCATGCCCCTTGTCTCTTTACCCTACTTTCTCTTTTTCTATATTATTTTCACCCTCTCCTCTTTTTCTATTGTTTGCACTTTCCTCACTTTCACCTACCCTATCTTTTTTTTTTACCATTATCCTCTCCTTACCCTTATCCACCTCTTATACTCTCCCCAGTTTTCCCTCACTCTTCGCCTTCTCTCACGTTCCCTTTCTTCCCTTTACTTCCTGTTGTGCTCGTGTTTTCTCACCCTCTCTTACATTCTTGCCCCTCTCTCTCGCATGCATCTTGTCTTTTTACCCTACTTCACCTTTTTCTATATTTCTCTCATCCTCTCCCCATTTTCTATTGTTTCCCCTTTCCTCACTGTCACCTACCCAATCTTTTTTTTAACCATTATCCTCTCCTTCCCCTTCTCCACTCCTCACATTTTTCCCAGTTTTTGCTCACTCTTCCCCTTCTCTCACGGTCCCTTTCTTCCTTTTGCTCTATTTTGTGCTGCTGTTTGCTCACCCTCTTTTACATTCTTGTCCTCCCTTGCCCCTTTTTGGTTTATTGTTTTACAATGAACCTATTTTTCCCTTTATCCACCCATAACATGCTCCTTGCCCCTCTTACTCAAATTTTCTCTCACCTGCTCTTTTTTGACCCTCTCTCCCCCAAACCCCTTTCTTTCTCTTGACCGTTCACTTTTATATTTTTCTTCTATTTCCTTCCCTATCCCTGTCTTTCTACACCTCTCCCTATATTTTATTAATCTCAGTTTTTTTGATTGCCCGTTAAGTTTCTTTTCTCATCCTAGTCTGCCTAACTGTACCTCACTTTCAACCTCTCCTACTCTCTTTTTTCTTCTATCCCCAACTTAGACCAATCTTCTCTTCTATCTCTCATTTTCATTCTCTCCTTTTAGCCATCTCTTTCTGATCCTATATCTCCCAATTTGCCTCTCTCTTAACCCCTCTCGCATTATATTTACATTAAGCCTGAGATAGGTCAGTAGGCCCCTAGCATGTGTTATATATATTAGTGTCTATAGCATGTAAAAGGAACATATTATCACGCCTTTGACTTTTTATAGGTGACTGATGCCCCGTGAGACGATGGTCAACTGCGAGAAAAGAATGATAAGACAGGTAATTAATATTTATATTAATTACTGATAATAATCAGGCTAGACAAGAGTTCTAGTCCTGAAGTATATTCCTTTTACATGTGGATATACAGTATGTGCTTACCATATGTATATCATTTTGGACACTTCTATTATAACACAAACATATCTCAGGTACAGAGTTAAAGAAGTTTGTTTTTCTTTACCCTCTGTTTTCTACTATCAGGAATGCCCTTATATTTTTGTTAGGAAAACTGTGTTATGGTTCTGTTGACCATAAAATTGGGTTATGGCCATTGTTCTTCTTAAAACATTTCAGCCAGTGTGCTGAATGTTAGGGCCTGGGTGCTGTTTAGCACCACCCTATCCTCTCTATCCCGCTCTACCCCACCCTTTCTCCTCCTCCTCTTCCCTTTCAGCTTCTCTCTCCCTCTTTTTTCTCCCTTTTTCCACTCTCTAATCCCCCTCATTCTCTCCCACTCTACACATTTTTCCCATTAATATTCTCTCCCCTCCTTTTCTCTTCTCTAACACTTCTTGTCCCTCTCTATCTATTTTTCACTTTCGGTCTCTTTTAACCTTATGTTCACCCTCAAACTCTTTCTCTCTTGTCCTTTCTCTACCCATTCCTTTCTTTTTCTCACCATCTAGCCCTCTTTCATTTTTACTATTTATGCTCTACTTTTCACCCTTTATTTCATTGTCCTTCCTTCTTTATATCACCATCTCTCTCTATCCCCATCTCCCAAAGCTCTCCTTCCCCTCTCTCTTTTCCGCTTCTCTCATTCCCACTTTCACTCTTTTTATCTCTGCTCAGTTTTTTTTTCTTTCACTTTCCGCCATTCTCATCTCTTATTCCCGATTTCGCTCACATGCCTCCTTTCTCTTTTCCATCTTTTTTTCCATTCTCAGTCTCTCTTTGTCTTTTTTCCTCAACTTCAAACCAATATCCTCCATCCTTTATTCTACTCCTATTATTTCTCACTTGAATCCCTTCTTCCTTTTTCATTCCTCTTAAATTTCTTCCTCGCTCTTCCGCTTCCCCTCGGTCCTTCACCTATGTCTTTTTATTTGTCCCTGTTTCCCCTTTTCAATTTCTCTCTTGCCCCCTCCCACTCCCTCCTTATCCATTATCCCCTTTCTCACCATCTAGCCCTCTTCTGTTCCTCTTTATGCTCCACCTTTCACCCTTTATTGCCTTTTTCTTTCTATCACAATCTCTTTCTAACCCCCTCTCCCAAAGTTCCCCCTCCACTCTTCCTTTCGCGTCTCTCCTTTTCCCTTTCACTAATTTTTTCTTTATTCTGCCTTTTCTTCTTTCAGGCTCTCTGCCATTCTCATCCCTTTTTCTTCATCTCGCTGACATGCCTCCTCTCTTTTTTTACCTTCTTCTTTCCCTTTCCCTCTTTATTCCTCAATCTCATTTTTCCTCTATCTCCCACATACTATCTTCTCGCCTTCATTTTTTCTTCTCTAGTCTTTATTTCCTTTTTCATCCCCCTGGCATTTCTTCCCCGCTCTTCTACTTCCCCTCTCTCCTTCACCCATGTCTTTTTCTTGATCCTCTTTCTCCTACTCTATTTTTCGATCGCCCGCCGGCTGCTCTCTCCCTATCCATAATCCCCTTTCTGCCTTTGTCCCTTTCAGGTTTACCCTCTCTTTCTCGCTCTCATCCTATCTTTATCCCTTACTTTTTCTCCCCATCCAACCCTTTATTCATGCCCCTTCACTTTCTCATTTTATATTTCTCTTCTTTATTCTCTCTGATGTCATGTATCTCAACCTCTCCCTAGTTTTCCCCCACTCTTTCACTTCTCTCACGTACCCTTTCATCCCTTTACTTCCAGCTATGCTCATTTTTTAATTCCCTCTCTTACATTCTTGTCCTCCCTTGCCCCTCTCTCGCATTCCCCTTGTCTCTTTACCCTACTTTCCCCTTTTCTATATTATTTTTTTACCCTCTCCCCTTTTTCTATTGTTTGCCCTTTCCTCGCTTTCACCTACCCTATCTTTTTTTTTACCATTATCCTCTCCTTCCCCTTATCCACCCCTTATACTCTCCCCAGTTTTCCCTCACTCTTCACCTTCTCTCACGTTCCCTTTCTTCTCTTTACTTCCTGCTGTGCTCGTGTTTTCTCACCCTCTCTTACATTCCTGTCCTCTCTTGCCCCTCTCTCTTGCATGCATCTTGTCTCTTTAGCCTACTTCACCTTTTTCTATATTTCTCTCATCCTCTCCCCATTTCTATTGTTTCCCCTTTCCTCACTGTCACCTACCCAATCTTTTTTTAACCATTATCCTCTCCTTCCCCTTCTCCACTCCCCACATTCTTCCCAGTTTTCGCTCACTCTTCCCCTTCTCTCACGGTCCCTTTCTTCCCTTTACTCTATTTTGTGCTGCTGTTTCCTTACCCTCTCTTACATTCTTAACCTCCCTTGCCCCTTTTTGGTTTATTATTTTACCATTAACCTATTTTTCCATTTCTCCACCCCTAACATGCAACATGCCCCTCTTACTCTAATTTTCTTTCACCTGCTCGGTCCTTCACCTATGTCTTTTTTTTTGGTCCCTGTTTCCCTCTTTCAATTTCTCTCTTGCCCCCTCCCACTCCCTTCTTATGCATTATCCCCTTTCTCCCCATGTAGCCCTCTTCCATTCCTCTTTATGCTCCACCTTTCACCCTTTATTGCCTTTTTTTTTCTATCACCATCTCTTTCTAACCCCCTCTCCCAGAGTTCCCACTCCACACTTCCTTTTGCCTTCTCGCCTTTTCCCTTTCACTCTTTTTTTCTTTATTCTGCTTTTTTTTCTTTCATGCTCTCGGCCATTCTCATCCCTTTTTCTCCCTCTCGCTGACATGCCTCCTCTCTTTTTTTACCTTCTTCTTTCCCTTTCCCTCTTTATTCCTCAATCTCATTCTTCCTCTCTCTCCCACATCCTATCTTCTCGTCTTCATATTTTCTTCTTTAGTCTTTTCTTCCTTTCTCATCCCCCTGACATTTCTTCCCCGCTCTTCTACTTCCCCTCTCTCCTTCACCCATGTCTTTTTCTTGTCCTTCTTTCCCCTTCTCTATTTTTCGATCGCCCCCCTGGCTGCTCTCTCCCTATCCATAATCCCCTTTCTGCCTTTGTCCCTTTCAGGTTTACCCTCTCTTTCCCGCTCTCATCCTATCTTTATCCCTTACCTTTTTCTCCCCATCCAACCCTTTATTCATGCCCCTTCACTTTCTCATTTTATATATTGCTTCTTTATTCTCTCTGATGTCATGTATCTCACACTCTCCCTAGTTTTCCCCCACTCTTTCACTTCTGTCATGTACCCTTTCATCCCTTTATTCCCAGCTATGCTCATGTTTTTCTCACCATCTCTTACATTCTTATCTTCTCTTGCCCCTCTCTTGCATGCCCCTTGTCTCTTTACCCTACTTTCTCTTTTTCTATATTATTTTCACCCTCTCCCCTTTTTCTATTGTTTGCACTTTCCTCACTTTCACCTACCCTATCTTTTTTTTTTACCATTATCCTCTCCTTACCCTTATCCACCTCTTATACTCTCCCCAGTTTTCCCTCACTCTTCGCCTTCTCTCACGTTCCCTTTCTTCCCTTTACTTCCTGTTGTGCTCGTGTTTTCTCACCCTCTCTTACATTCTTGCCCCTCTCTCTCGCATGCATCTTGTCTTTTTACCCTACTTCACCTTTTTCTATATTTCTCTCATCCTCTCCCCATTTTCTATTGTTTCCCCTTTCCTCACTGTCACCTACCCAATCTTTTTTTAACCATTATCCTCTCCTTCCCCTTCTCCACTCCTCACATTTTTCCCAGTTTTTGCTCACTCTTCCCCTTCTCTCACGGTCCCTTTCTTCCTTTTGCTCTATTTTGTGCTGCTGTTTGCTCACCCTCTTTACATTCTTGTCCTCCCTTGCCCCTTTTTGGTTTATTGTTTTACAATGAACCTATTTTTCCCTTTATCCACCCATAACATGCTCCTTGCCCCTCTTACTCAAATTTTCTCTCACCTGCTCTTTTTTGACCCTCTCTCCCCCAAACCCCTTTCTTTCTCTTGACCGTTCACTTTTATATTTTTCTTCTATTTCCTTCCCTATCCCTGTCTTTCTACACCTCTCCCTATATTTTATTAATCTCAGTTTTTTTGATTGCCCGTTAAGTTTCTTTTCTCATCCTAGTCTGCCTAACTGTACCTCACTTTCAACCTCTCCTACTCTCTTTTTTCTTCTATCCCCAACTTAGACCAATCTTCTCTTCTATCTCTCATTTTCATTCTCTCCTTTTAGCCATCTTTTTCTGATCCTATATCTCCCAATTTGCCTCTCTCTTACCCCCTCTCGCATTATATTTACATTAAGCCTGAGATAGGTCAGTAGGCCCCTAGCATGTGTTATATATATTAGTGTCTATAGCATGTAAAAGGAACATATTATCACGCCTTTGACTTTTTATAGGTGACTGATGCCCCGTGAGACGATGGTCAACTGCGAGAAAAGAATGATAAGACAGGTAATTAATATTTATATTAATTACTGATAATAATCAGGCTAGACAAGAGTTCTAGTCCTGAAGTATATTCCTTTTACATGTGGATATACAGTATGTGCTTACCATATGTATATCATTTTGGACACTTCTATTATAACACAAACATATCTCAGGTACAGAGATAAAGAAGTTTGTTTTTCTTTACCCTCTGTTTTCTACTATCAGGAATGCCCTTATATTTTTGTTAGGAAAACTGTGTTATGGTTCTGTTGACCATAAAATTGGGTTATGGCCATTGTTCTTCTTAAAACATTTCAGCCAGTGTGCTGAATGTTAGGGCCTGGGTGCTGTTTAGCACCACCCTATCCTCTCTATCCCGCTCTACCCCACCCTTTCTCCTCCTCCTCTTCCCTTTCAGCTTCTCTCTCCCTCTTTTTTCTCCCTTTTTCCACTCTCTAATCCCCCTCATTCTCTCCCACTCTACACATTTTTCCCATTAATATTCTCTCCCCTCCTTTTCTCTTCTCTAACACTTCTTGTCCCTCTCTATCTATTTTTCACTTTCGGTCTATTTTAACCTTATGTTCACCATCAAACTCTTTCTCTCTTGTCCTTTCTCTACCCATTCCTTTCTTTTTCTCACCATCTAGCCCTCTTTCATTTTTACTATTTATGCTCTACTTTTCACCCTTTATTTCATTGTCCTTCCTTCTTTATATCACCATCTCTCTCTATCCCCATCTCCCAAAGCTCTCCTTCCCCTCTCTCTTTTCCGCTTCTCTCATTCCCACTTTCACTCTTTTTATCTCTGCTCAGTTTTTTTTTCTTTCACTTTCCGCCATTCTCATCTCTTATTCCCGATTTCGCTCACATGCCTCCTTTTTCTTTTCCATCTTTTTTTCCATTCTCAGTCTCTCTTTGTCTTTTTTCCTCAACTTCAAACCAATATCCTCCATCCTTTATTCTACTCCTATTATTTCTCACTTGAATCCCTTCTTCCTTTTTCATTCCTCTTAAATTTCTACCTCGCTCATCCGCTTCCCCTCGGTCCTTCACCTATGTCTTTTTATTTGTCCCTGTTTCCCCTTTTCAATTTCTCTCTTGCCCCCTCCCACTCCCTCCTTATCCATTATCCCCTTTCTCACCATCTAGCCCTCTTCTGTTCCTCTTTATGCTCCACCTTTCACCCTTTATTGCCTTTTTCTTTCTATCACAATCTCTTTCTAACCCCCTCTCCCAAAGTTCCCCCTCCACTCTTCCTTTCGCGTCTCTCCTTTTCCCTTTCACTCATTTTTTCTTTATTCTGCCTTTTCTTCTTTCAGGCTCTCTGCCATTCTCATCCCTTTTTCTTCATCTCGCTGACATGCCTCCTCTCTTTTTTTACCTTCTTCTTTCCCTTTCCCTCTTTATTCCTCAATCTCATTTTTCCTCTATCTCCCACATACTATCTTCTCGCCTTCATTTTTTCTTCTCTAGTCTTTATTTCCTTTTTCATCCCCCTGGCATTTCTTCCCCGCTCTTCTACTTCCCCTCTCTCCTTCACCCATGTCTTTTTCTTGATCCTCTTTCTCCTACTCTATTTTTCGATCGCCCGCCGGCTGCTCTCTCCCTATCCATAATCCCCTTTCTGCCTTTGTCCCTTTCAGGTTTACCCTCTCTTTCTCGCTCTCATCCTATCTTTATCCCTTACTTTTTCTCCCCATCCAACCCTTTATTCATGCCCCTTCACTTTCTCATTTTATATTTCTCTTCTTTATTCTCTCTGAAGTCATGTATCTCAACCTCTCCCTAGTTTTCCCCCACTCTTTCACTTCTCTCACGTACCCTTTCATCCCTTTACTTCCAGCTATGCTCATTTTTTAATTCCCTCTCTTACATTCTTGTCCTCCCTTGCCCCTCTCTCGCATACCCCTTGTCTCTTTACTCTACTTTCCCCTTTTCTATATTATTTTTTTACCCTCTCCCCTTTTTCTATTGTTTGCCCTTTCCTCGCTTTCACCTACCCTATCTTTTTTTTTACCATTATCCTCTCCTTCCCCTTATCCACCCCTTATACTCTCCCCAGTTTTCCCTCACTCTTCACCATCTCTCACGTTCCCTTTCTTCTCTTTACTTCCTGCTGTGCTCGTGTTTTCTCACCCTCTCTTACATTCCTGTCCTCTCTTGCCCCTCTCTCTTGCATGCATCTTGTCTCTTTAGCCTACTTCACCTTTTTCTATATTTCTCTCATCCTCTCCCCATTTCTATTGTTTCCCCTTTCCTCACTGTCACCTACCCAATCTTTTTTTAACCATTATCCTCTCCTTCCCCTTCTCCACTCCCCACATTCTTCCCAGTTTTCGCTCACTCTTCCCCTTCTCTCACGGTCCCTTTCTTCCCTTTACTCTATTTTGTGCTGCTGTTTCCTTACCCTCTCTTACATTCTTAACCTCCCTTGCCCCTTTTTGGTTTATTATTTTACCATTAACCTATTTTTCCCTTTCTCCACCCCTAACATGCAACATGCCCCTCTTACCCTAATTTTCTTTCACCTGCTCGGTCCTTCACCTATGTCTTTTTTTTTGGTCCCTGTTTCCCTCTTTCAATTTCTCTCTTGCCCCCTCCCACTCCCTTCTTATGCATTATCCCCTTTCTCCCCATGTAGCCCTCTTCCATTCCTCTTTATGCTCCACCTTTCACCCTTTATTGCCTTTTTTTTTCTATCACCATCTCTTTCTAACCCCCTCTCCCAGTGTTCCCACTCCATACTTCCTTTTGCCTTCTCGCCTTTTCCCTTTCACTCTTTTTTTCTTTATTCTGCTTTTTTTTCTTTCATGCTCTCGGCCATTCTCATTCCTTTTTCTCCCTCTCGCTGACATGCCTCCTCTCTTTTTTTACCTTCTTCTTTCCCTTTCCCTCTTTATTCCTCAATCTCATTCTTCCTCTCTCTCCCACATCCTATCTTCTCGTCTTCATATTTTCTTCTTTAGTCTTTTCTTCCTTTCTCATCCCCCTGACATTTCTTCCCCGCTCTTCTACTTCCCCTCTCTCCTTCACCCATGTCTTTTTCTTGTCCTTCTTTCCCCTTCTCTATTTTTCGATCGGCCCCCGGCTGCTCTCTCCCTATCCATAATCCCCTTTCTGCCTTTGTCCCTTTCAGGTTTACCCTCTCTTTCCCGCTCTCATCCTATCTTTATCCCTTACCTTTTTCTCCCCATCCAACCCTTTATTCATGCTCCTTCACTTTCTCATTTTATATATTGCTTCTTTATTCTCTCTGATGTCATGTATCTCACACTCTCCCTAGTTTTCCCCCACTCTTTCACTTCTCTCACGTACCCTTTCATCCCTTTACTTCCAGCTATGCTCATTTTTTAATTCCCTCTCTTACATTCTTGTCCTCCCTTGCCCCTCTCTCGCATTCCCCTTGTCTCTTTACTCTACTTTCCCCTTTTCTATATTATTTTTTTACCCTCTCCCCTTTTTCTATTGTTTGCCCTTTCCTCGCTTTCACCTACCCTATCTTTTTTTTTACCATTATCCTCTTCTTCCCCTTATCCACCCCTTATACTCTCCCCAGTTTTCCCTCACTCTTCACCTTCTCTCACGTTCCCTTTCTTCTCTTTACTTCCTGCTGTGCTCGTGTTTTCTCACCCTCTCTTACATTCCTGTCCTCTCTTGCCCCTCTCTCTTGCATGCATCTTGTCTCTTTAGCCTACTTCACCTTTTTCTATATTTCTCTCATCCTCTCCCCATTTCTATTGTTTCCCCTTTCCTCACTGTCACCTACCCAATCTTTTTTTAACCATTATCCTCTCCTTCCCCTTCTCCACTCCCCACATTTTTCCCAGTTTTCGCTCACTCTTCCCCTTCTCTCACGGTCCCTTTCTTCCCTTTACTCTATTTTGTGCTGCTGTTTCCTTACCCTCTCTTACATTCTTAACCTCCCTTGCCCCTTTTTGGTTTATTATTTTACCATTAACCTATTTTTCCCTTTCTCCACCCCTAACATGCAACATGCCCCTCTTACCCTAATTTTCTTTCACCTGCTCGGTCCTTCACCTATGTCTTTTTTTTTGGTCCCTGTTTCCCTCTTTCAATTTCTCTCTTGCCCCCTCCCACTCCCTTCTTATGCATTATCCCCTTTCTCCCCATGTAGCCCTCTTACATTCCTCTTTATGCTCCACCTTTCAACTTTTATTGCCTTTTTTTTTCTATCACCATCTCTTTCTAACCCCCTCTCCCAGAGTTCCCACTCCACACTTCCTTTTGCCTTCTCGCCTTTTCCCTTTCACTCTTTTTTTCTTTATTCTGCTTTTTTTTCTTTCATGCTCTCGGCCATTCTCATCCCTTTTTCTCCCTCTCGCTGACATGCCTCCTCTCTTTTTTTACCTTCTTCTTTCCCTTTCCCTCTTTATTCCTCAATCTCATTCTTCCTCTCTCTCCCACATCCTATCTTCTCGTCTTCATATTTTCTTCTTTAGTCTTTTCTTCCTTTCTCATCCCCCTGACATTTCTTCCCCGCTCTTCTACTTCCCCTCTCTCCTTCACCCATGTCTTTTTCTTGTCCTTCTTTCCCCTTCTCTATTTTTCGATCGCCCCCCGGCTGCTCTCTCCCTATCCATAATCCCCTTTCTGCCTTTGTCCCTTTCAGGTTTACCCTCTCTTTCCCGCTCTCATCCTATCTTTATCCCTTACCTTTTTCTCCCCATCCAACCCTTTATTCATGCCCCTTCACTTTCTCATTTTATATATTGCTTCTTTATTCTCTCTGATGTCATGTATCTCACACTCTCCCTAGTTTTCCCCCACTCTTTCACTTCTGTCATGTACCCTTTCATCCCTTTATTCCCAGCTATGCTCATGTTTTTCTCACCATCTCTTACATTCTTATCTTCTCTTGCCCCTCTCTTGCATGCCCCTTGTCTCTTTACCCTACTTTCTCTTTTTCTATATTATTTTCACCCTCTCCCCTTTTTCTATTGTTTGCACTTTCCTCACTTTCACCTACCCTATCTTTTTTTTTTACCATTATCCTCTCCTTACCCTTATCCACCTCTTATACTCTCCCCAGTTTTCCCTCACTCTTCGCCTTCTCTCACGTTCCCTTTCTTCCCTTTACTTCCTGTTGTGCTTGTGTTTTCTCACCCTCTCTTACATTCTTGCCCCTCTCTCTCGCATGCATCTTGTCTTTTTACCCTACTTCACCTTTTTCTATATTTCTCTCATCCTCTCCCCATTTTCTATTGTTTCCCCTTTCCTCACTGTCACCTACCCAATCTTTTTTTAACCATTATCCTCTCCTTCCCCTTCTCCACTTCTCACATTTTTCCCAGTTTTTGCTCACTCTTCCCCTTCTCTCACGGTCCCTTTCTTCCTTTTGCTCTATTTTGTGCTGCTGTTTGCTCACCCTCTTTTACATTCTTGTCCTCCCTTGCCCCTTTTTGGTTTATTGTTTTACAATGAACCTATTTTTCCCTTTATCCACCCATAACATGCTCCTTGCCCCTCTTACTCAAATTTTCTCTCACCTGCTCTTTTTTGACCCTCTCTCCCCCAAACCCCTTTCTTTCTCTTGACCGTTCACTTTTATATTTTTCTTCTATTTCCTTCCCTATCCCTGTCTTTCTACACCTCTCCCTATATTTTATTAATCTCAGTTTTTTTGATTGCCCGTTAAGTTTCTTTTCTCATCCTAGTCTGCCTAACTGTACCTCACTTTCAACCTCTCCTACTCTCTTTTTTCTTCTATCCCCAACTTAGACCAATCTTCTCTTCTATCTCTCATTTGCATTCTCTCCTTTTAGCCATCTCTTTCTGATCCTATATCTCCCAATTTGCCTCTCTCTTACCCCCTCTCGCATTATATTTACATTAAGCCTGAGATAGGTCAGTAGGCCCCTAGCATGTGTTATATATATTAGTGTCTATAGCATGTAAAAGGAACATATTATCACGCCTTTGACTTTTTATAGGTGACTGATGCCCCGTGAGACGATGGTCAACTGCGAGAAAAGAATGATAAGACAGGTAATTAATATTTATATTAATTACTGATAATAATCAGGCTAGACAAGAGTTCTAGTCCTGAAGTATATTCCTTTTACATGTGGATATACAGTATGTGCTTACCATATGTATATCATTTTGGACACTTCTATTATAACACAAACATATCTCAGGTACAGAGATAAAGAAGTTTGTTTTTCTTTACCCTCTGTTTTCTACTATCAGGAATGCCCTTATATTTTTGTTAGGAAAACTGTGTTATGGTTCTGTTGACCATAAAATTGGGTTATGGCTAGTGTTGAGCGAACAGTTCGAGCATAGTTCGGGTCCGTACCGAATTTTGGGGTGTTCGTGACACGGACCCGAACCCGAACTTTTTCGTAAAAGTTCGGGTTCGGGTTCGTCGTTCGGCATGTATTTTGGCGCATTTTGAAAGGCTGCAAAGTAGCCAATCAACATGCATCATACTACTTGCCCTAAGATGCCATCGCAGCCATGCCTACTATTGGCAAGGCTGTGATTGGCCAAGTGCAGCATGTGACTCAGCCTCTTTATAAGCTTGTGCGCACGTCGGGACGTGCTCACTCCCGATGTGAATAGAACAGGGATAGACGCAGCTGATGCTAGGGCGAGAATAGGCAGGGATAATTGAATAACTGGAAGCAAATTTCTCTCCTCCACCTGTGATTCATCTGAACAACTGCAGCTGAGCTGCTTTTTTGATAGGGATTGGCTATTTGTAGAGTGGCCAGAGTGATTTTTCCATCCACATGTACCTGGGCTGACCGCCGGCCGCCATTTTGCGACTTGTAGTGCTGCAGCAGAAGCTGCCACAGTGTGCATTCCAAAGCTCCAAACAAGTCAGACATCTACACCTGGGATTCAGACCAATAGCGATTTAGCAGCACAGTCCAAGGCTATTTTTTTTAAAGGTTGTGCAGACCATTTTGTGGCACATGTTACTGGGCTGATAGGCGGCGGCCATCTTGGGACTAGTGCTGCAGCACAATCTCTCCCAACGTCCATTAATCACTTGTAATAGTGGTCTGTGCCATAGAAATCCTACATCAGGGACTTGGGTGTGCTTGTGTCACCCCTACTAATACCAGTCCACCTGTAATCCATACAGTGAAAAGCCATAAAGTATTCCAGTGAGGGAATTTTTTATTTATTTAAAAAAAGGCCAAGTTAGTTTATCTGGCGTTCAATATACTAGATACAGTTAGGCCTGCGTTTCATACATCTGGAATTAGCAAACTAATGTGCTGGGGTTGGGAAAACATATATGTACCCATACTAGAATCTGTCAAAGAAAGCGGTACTCACATATAACAGTCATTCCATCTGTAATCCATACAGTCAAAAGACTGAAAGTATTCCAGTGAGGGAATTTTTTTTATTTAAAAAAGGCCAAGTTAGTTTATCTGGCGTTCAATATACTAGATACAGTTAGGCCTGCGTTTTTTATACATCTGGAATTAGCAAACTAATGTGCTGGGGTTGGGAAAACATATATGTACCCATACTAGAATCTGTCAAAGAAAGCGGTACTCACATATAACAGTCATTCCATCTGTAATCCATACAGTCAAAAGACTGAAAGTATTCCAGTGAGGGGATTTTTTTTATTTAAAAAAGGCCAAGTTAGTTTATCTGGCGTTCAATATACTAGATACAGTTAGGCCTGCGTTTCATACATCTGGAATTAGCAAACTAATGTTCTGGGGTTGGGAAAACATATATGTACCCATACTAGAATCTGTCAAAGAAAGCGGTACTCACATATAACAGTCATTCCATCTGTAATCCATACAGTCAAAAGACTGAAAGTATTCCAGTGAGGGAATTTTTTTTATTTAAAAAAGGCCAAGTTAGTTTATCTGGCGTTCAATATACTAGATACAGTTAGGCCTGCGTTTCATACATCTGGAATTAGCAAACTAATGTGCTGGGGTTGGGAAAACATATATGTACCCATACTAGAATCTGTCAAAGAAAGCGGTACTCACATATAACAGTCATTCCATCTGTAATCCATTCAGTCAAAAGACTGAAAGTATTCCAGTGAGGGAATTTTTTTTATTTAAAAAAGGCCAAGTTAGTTTATCTGGCGTTCAATATACTAGATACAGTTAGGCCTGCGTTTCATACATCTGGAATTAGCAAACTAATGTGCTGGGGTTGGGAAAACATATATGTACCCATACTAGAATCTGTCAAAGAAAGCGGTACTCACATATAACAGTCATTCCATCTGTAATCCATACAGTCAAAAGACTGAAAGTATTCCAGTGAGGGAATTTTTATTTTATTTAAAAAAGGCCAAGTTAGTTTATCTGGCGTTCAATATACTAGATACAGTTAGGCCTGCGTTTCATACATCTGGAATTAGCAAACTAATGTGCTGGGGTTGGGAAAACATATATGTACCCATACTAGAATCTGTCAAAGAAAGCGGTACTCACATATAACAGTCATTCCATCTGTAATCCATACAGTCAAAAGACTGAAAGTATTCCAGTGAGGGAATTTTTTTTATTTAAAAAAGGCCAAGTTAGTTTATCTGGCGTTCAATATACTAGATACAGTTAGGCCTGCGTTTCATACATCTGGAATTAGCAAACTAATGTGCTGGGGTTGGGAAAACATATATGTACCCATACTAGAATCTGTCAAAGAAAGCGGTACTCACATATAACAGTCATTCCATCTGTAATCCATACAGTCAAAAGACTGAAAGTATTCCAGTGAGGGAATTTTTTTTATTTAAAAAAGGCCAAGTTAGTTTATCTGGCGTTCAATATACTAGATACAGTTAGGCCTGCGTTTCATACATCTGGAATTAGCAAACTAATGTGCTGGGGTTGGGAAAACATATATGTACCCATACTAGAATCTGTCAAAGAAAGCGGTACTCACATATAACAGTCATTCCATCTGTAATCCATACAGTCAAAAGACTGAAAGTATTCCAGTGAGGGAATTTTTATTTTATTTAAAAAAGGCCAAGTTAGTTTATCTGGCGTTCAATATACTAGATACAGTTAGGCCTGCGTTTCATACATCTGGAATTAGCAAACTAATGTGCTGGGGTTGGGAAAACATATATGTACCCATACTAGAATCTGTCAAAGAAAGCGGTACTCACATATAACAGTCATTCCATCTGTAATCCATACAGTCAAAAGACTGAAAGTATTCCAGTGAGGGAATTTTTTTTATTTAAAAAAGGCCAAGTTAGTTTATCTGGCGTTCAATATACTAGATACAGTTAGGCCTGCGTTTCATACATCTGGAATTAGCAAACTAATGTGCTGGGGTTGGGAAAACATATATGTACCCATACTAGAATCTGTCAAAGAAAGCGGTACTCACATATAACAGTCATTCCATCTGTAATCCATACAGTCAAAAGACTGAAAGTATTCCAGTGAGGGGATTTTGCTTATAAAAAATAATATATTTCATTGTGGTGCGAGTTGAATCGCAACAATGAAGAAAAATACTATTAAGGGACGAGGACGCGGTCGTGGTGGTGTCCGTGGAGCCTCTGTTGCTGGTAGAGGACGTGGCCGTTCGGCCCCAGGCGCACACAGTAGGGAACGAACTCCCTCAACTAGCCGGCAGAATGTACCGCAATATCTCGTGGGGCCCAATGCCGCTCTTAGGATGGTAAGGCCTGAGCAGGTACAGGCATTAATCGATTGGGTGGCCGACAGTGCTTCCAGCACGTTCACCACATGGTCTTCCACCCAGTCTTCTGCGGAAAGCGCACAGGTGGCACCTGAAAACCAAGCCCATCAGTCTGTCACATCACCCCCAAGCATATCAGGGAAACGGTCTGAGCCACAAGTTATGCAGCAGTCTCTTCTTCTGTTTGAAGACTCTGCTTCCAGGGTTTCCCAGGGGCGTCCACCTAGCCCTTCCCCAGTGGAGGAAGACATACCATGCACTGACGCACAACCACTTATGTCTCCAGATGAAGAGGACATGGGAATACCACCACAGCAGAGTCACCGACTCTCTGATGATGACGAAACACAGGTGCCCACTGCCGCGTCTTTTTGCAGTGTGCAGACTGAACAGGAGGAGGTCAGGGAGGGAGACTGGGTGGAAGACGATGCAGAGGACGATGAGGTCTTAGACCCCACATGGACTGAAGGTCGTGGCGATGACTTTCACAGTTCAGAGGAAGAGGTAGTGGTGAGACCGAGACAACAGCGAAGCCAAAGAGGGAGCAGGGGGCCAAAGCAGACGAGCCGCCGCCCCCAGAGTTCGCCTGCTACTGGACATCGCCAACAGGGACCCAGCCCCACAAAGGCAGCTTCAAAGAGTTCCCTGGCATGGCACTTCTTTAAACAATGTCCTACCGACAAGACCCGAGTGACTTGCACGCTCTGCCATCAGAGCCTGAGGCGAGGCATTAACGTTCTGAACCTCAGCACAACCTGCATGAGCAGGCATCTACATGCAAATCATGAACTGCAGTGGGGTACACACCTTAAAAACCAGGCACTCGCTGAGGCTCCCCCTGCTCCCTCTACCGCTGCTGCCTCGGCTTCCGCCTCGAGAGGAATGTTGCCACCTGCCGAGCAGCAAACAGAGGATGTGCCACCGACACCACCACCGCCACCGTCAACTAGCGTCTCCACTATATCACACAGCAGCGTTCAGCTCTCAATATCTCAAACCTTAGAGAGGAAGCGCAAATTCCCCCCGAGTCACCCTCGAGCCCTTGGCCTGAACGCCAGCATTTCTAAACTGCTGGCCTTTGAAATGCTGTCATTCCGGCTGGTGGACACAGACAGCTTCAAACAGCTGATGGCCATGGCTGTCCCGCAGTATGTGGTTCCCAGCCGCCACTACTTCTCCAAGACAGCCGTGCCTTCCCTGCACATGCAAGTGTCCGATAAAATCAAGTGTGCACTGCGCAACGCCATTTGTGGCAAGGTCCACCTAACCACAGATACGTGGACCAGTAAGCACGGCCAGGGACGCTATATCTCACTAACTGCACACTGGATGAATGTAGTGGCGGCTAGGCCCCCGGCGGACAGTTCCTTGGCGCACGTCCTTCCGCCCCCTAGGATCGCAGGGCATCATTCTCTGCCTCCTGTAGCCTCCTCCTCCTACTCGGCTTCCTCCTCCACTGCTTCCACCAGCTCATCCGGTCAGCCACACACCTTCACCACCAACTTCAGCACAGCCCGGGGTAAACGTCAGCAGGCCATTCTGAAACTCATATGTTTGGGGGACAGGCCCCACAGCGCAAAGGAGTTGTGGCGGGGTATTGAACAACAGACCGACGAGTGGTTTCTGCCGGTGGGCCTCAAGCCAGGCCTGGTGGTATGCGATAATGGGCGAAATCTCGTGGCAGCTCTGGGACTAGCTGGTTTGACGCACATCCCTTGCCTGGCGCATGTGCTGAACTTGGTGGTGCAGAGGTTCATTCACCACTACCCCAACATGTCAGAGCTGCTGCATAAAGTGCGGGCCGTCTGTGCGCGCTTCCGCCGTTCACATCCTGCCGCTGCTCGCCTGTCTGCGCTACAGCGGAACTTCGGCCTTCCCGCTCACCGCCTCATATGCGACGTGCCCACCCGGTGGAACTCCACCTTGCACATGCTGGAGAGACTGTGCGAGCAGCAGCAGGCCATAGTGGAGTTTCAGCTGCAGCACGCTCGCGTCAGTCGTACTGCCGAACAGCACCACTTCACCACCAATGATTGGGCCTCCATGCGAGACCTGTGTGCCCTGCTGCGCTGTTTCGAGTACTCCACCAACATGGCCAGTGGCGATGACACTGTTATCAGCGTTACAATACCACTTCTATGTCTCCTTGAGAAAACACTTAGGGCAATGATGTTAGAGGAGGTGGCCCAGGTGGAGGAGGAGGAGGAGGATGAGGGCTCGTTTCTAACACTTTCGGGCCAGTCTGTTCGAAGTGGCTCAGAGGGAGGTTTGTTTAAGCAGCAGAGGACAGGTTCACAAGTCGCCAGCCAAGGCACTGTACTGGAGGACGAGGAGGATGAGGAGGAGGAGGTGGAGGGGGACGAGGATGACGCAAGTTCACAGCGGGGTGGCAGCCCAGGCCCATCACTGGTGCGTGGCTGGGGGGATACGGTGGACGATGACGATACGCCTCCCACAGAGGACAGCTTGTCCTTACCCATGGGTAGCCTGGCCCACATGAGCGAATATATGCTCCAATGCCTGCGCAACGACAGCAGAGTTGCCCACGTTTTAACGTGTGCAGACTACTGGGTGGCCACCCTGCTGGATCCCCGGTATAAAGACAATGTGCCCACTTTAATTCCTGAACTGGAGCGCGACCGTAAGATGCGCGAGTACAAGCGCACGCTGATAGAGGCGCTCTTGAGAGCATTCCCACATGTCACAGGGGAACAGGTGGAAGGTGAAGGCAGAGGAGTGGCAAGAGGTCGCCAACGCAGCTGTGTCACGGCCAGCTCATCTGAGGGCAGGGTTAGCATGGCAGAAATGTGGAAAAGTTTTGTCTCCACGCCACAGCTATCTGCACCGACACCTGATACGGAACGTGTTAGCAGGAGGCAGCATTTCACTAACATGGTTGAACAGTATGTCTGCACACCCCTCCACATCCTGACGGATGGTTCGGGCCCATTCAACTACTGGGTTTCGAAATTGTCCACGTGGCCAGAGTTAGCATGTTATGCCTTGGAGGTGCTTTCCTGCCCGGCGGCCAGCGTTTTATCTGAACGCGTATTCAGCACGGCAGGGGGCGTCATTACTGACAAGCGCAGCCGCCTGTCCACAGCCAACGTGGACAAGCTGACCTTCATAAAGATGAACCAGGCATGGATTCCACAGGACCTGTCCCTCCCTTGTGCAGAGTAGTCCTTATTAACTGCCTAAAACATGTCTTGTTGTGCTACGGGCCACTTCTTTATTTGATACAAATTTTATGAAACCCACAGTTGAATGAAACTCTTCTCTGTCTGGGCGCCGGGGCCTAACCAGATGAAAGTGGCCGGTTAAACTAACGGGTGACATGAAGCCATAACCTCTGCCATGCTACCTCTGTCTTCTGTCTGGGTGCTGAGGCCTAAGTCAAATAAAGCGGTCTTCTGCTGTGCTGGGGGATATGAAGCTAATCTCTGACCTCTCTCCTCTGTCTGGGTCCAAAGGCCTAAATCACTGAAAGAGGCCTTCTCCTGTGGTGTGTGATATGATGCCAGAATATGTGCTGTGGGGCCTCTCTCCTCTTCCTGGGTGCAGGGGTCAAATAAACTAAATTGTGGCCTACTCCTGTGGTGGCTGATATGATGCCAGAATATGTGCTGTGGTGCCTCTCTCCTCTTCCTGGGTGCAGGGGTCAAAGTAACTAAATGGTGGCTTCTCCTGTGGTGGCTGATATGATGCCAGAATATGTGCTGTGGGGCCTCTCTCCTCTTCCTGGGTGCAGGGGTCAAAGTAACTCAATGGTGGCTTCTCCTGTGGTGGCTGATATGATGCCAGAATATGTGCTGTGGTGCCTCTCTCCTCTGTCTGGGTCCAAAGGCCTAAATCACTGAAAGAGGCCTTCTCCTGTGGTGTGTGATATGATGCCAGAATATGTGCTGTGGGGCCTCTCTCCTCTTCCTGGGTGCAGGGGTCAAATAAACTAAATTGTGGCCTACTCCTGTGGTGGCTGATATGATGCCAGAATATTTGCTGTGGTGCCTCTCTCCTCTTCCTGGGTGCAGGGGTCAAAGTAACTAAATGGTGGCTTCTCCTGTGGTGGCTGATATGATGCCAGAATATGTGCTGTGGGGCCTCTCTCCTCTTCCTGGGTGCAGGGGTCAAAGTAACTCAATGGTGGCTTCTCCTGTGGTGGCTGATATGATGCCAGAATATGTGCTGTGGTGCCTCTCTCCTCTGTCTGGGTCCAAAGGCCTAAATCACTGAAAGAGGCCTTCTCCTGTGGTGTGTGATATGATGCCTGAATATGTGCTGTGGTGCCTCTCTCCTCTTCCTGGGTGCGGGGGTCAAAGTAACTCAATGGTGGCTTCTCCTGTGGTGGCTGATATGATGCCAGAATATGTGCTGTGGTGCCTCTCTCCTCTTCCTGGGTGCGGGGGTCAAAGTAACTCAATGGTGGCTTCTCCTGTGGTGGCTGATATGATGCCAGAATATGTGCTGTGGGGCCTCTCTCCTCTTCCTGGGTGCAGGGGTCAAAGTAACTCAATGGTGGCTTCTCCTGTGGTGGTTAGTATGATGCCAGAATATGTGCTGTGGGGCCTCTCTCCTCTTCCTGGGTGCAGGGGTCAAAGTAACTCAATGGTGGCTTCTCCTGTGGTGGCTGATATGATGCCAGAATATGTGCTGTGGTGCCTCTCTCCTCTTCCTGGGTGCGGGGGTCAAAGTAACTTAATGGTGGCTTCTCCTGTGGTGGCTGATATGATGCCAGAATATGTGCTGTGGGGCCTCTCTCCTCTTCCTGGGTGCAGGGGTCAAAGTAACTCAATGGTGGCTTCTCCTGTGGTGGTTAGTATGATGCCAGAATATGTGCTGTGGGGCCTCTCTCCTCTTCCTGGGTGCAGGGGTCAAAGTAACTCAATGGTGGCTTCTCCTGTGGTGGTTAGTATGATGCCAGAATATGTGCTGTGGGGCCTCTCTCCTCTTCCTGGGTGCAGGGGTCAAAGTAACTCAATGGTGGCTTCTCCTGTGGTGGCTGATATGATGCCAGAATATGTGCTGTGGTGCCTCTCTCCTCTGTCTGGGTCCAAAGGCCTAAATCACTGAAAGAGGCCTTCTCCTGTGGTGTGTGATATGATGCCTGAATATGTGCTGTGGTGCCTCTCTCCTCTTCCTGGGTGCGGGGGTCAAAGTAACTCAATGGTGGCTTCTCCTGTGGTGGCTGATATGATGCCAGAATATGTGCTGTGGTGCCTCTCTCCTCTTCCTGGGTGCGGGGGTCAAAGTAACTCAATGGTGGCTTCTCCTGTGGTGGCTGATATGATGCCAGAATATGTGCTGTGGGGCCTCTCTCCTCTTCCTGGGTGCAGGGGTCAAAGTAACTCAATGGTGGCTTCTCCTGTGGTGGTTAGTATGATGCCAGAATATGTGCTGTGGGGCCTCTCTCCTCTTCCTGGGTGCAGGGGTCAAAGTAACTCAATGGTGGCTTCTCCTGTGGTGGCTGATATGATGCCAGAATATGTGCTGTGGTGCCTCTCTCCTCTTCCTGGGTGCGGGGGTCAAAGTAACTCAATGGTGGCTTCTCCTGTGGTGGCTGATATGATGCCAGAATATGTGCTGTGGGGCCTCTCTCCTCTTCCTGGGTGCAGGGGTCAAAGTAACTCAATGGTGGCTTCTCCTGTGGTGGTTAGTATGATGCCAGAATATGTGCTGTGGGGCCTCTCTCCTCTTCCTGGGTGCAGGGGTCAAAGTAACTCAATGGTGGCTTCTCCTGTGGTGGCTGATATGATGCCAGAATATGTGCTGTGGGGCCTCTCTCCTCTTCCTGGGTGCAGGGGTCAAAGTAACTCAATGGTGGCTTCTCCTGTGGTGGCTGATATGATGCCAGAATATGTGCTGTGGTGCCTCTCTCCTCTGTCTGGGTCCAAAGGCCTAAATCACTGAAAGAGGCCTTCTCCTGTGGTGTGTGATATGATGCCTGAATATGTGCTGTGGTGCCTCTCTCCTCTTCCTGGGTGCGGGGGTCAAAGTAACTCAATGGTGGCTTCTCCTGTGGTGGCTGATATGATGCCAGAATATGTGCTGTGGTGCCTCTCTCCTCTTCCTGGGTGCGGGGGTCAAAGTAACTCAATGGTGGCTTCTCCTGTGGTGGCTGATATGATGCCAGAATATGTGCTGTGGGGCCTCTCTCCTCTTCCTGGGTGCAGGGGTCAAAGTAACTCAATGGTGGCTTCTCCTGTGGTGGTTAGTATGATGCCAGAATATGTGCTGTGGGGCCTCTCTCCTCTTCCTGGGTGCAGGGGTCAAAGTAACTCAATGGTGGCTTCTCCTGTGGTGGCTGATATGATGCCAGAATATGTGCTGTGGTGCCTCTCTCCTCTTCCTGGGTGCGGGGGTCAAAGTAACTCAATGGTGGCTTCTCCTGTGGTGGCTGATATGATGCCAGAATATGTGCTGTGGTGCCTCTCTCCTCTTCCTGGGTGCGGGGGTCAAAGTAACTCAATGGTGGCTTCTCCTGTGGTGGCTGATATGATGCCAGAATATGTGCTGTGGTGCCTCTCTCCTCTTCCTGGGTGCGGGGGTCAAAGTAACTCAATGGTGGCTTCTCCTGTGGTGGCTGATATGATGCCAGAATATGTGCTGTGGTGCCTCTCTCCTCTTCCTGGGTGCAGGGGTCAAAGTAACTAAATGGTGGCTTCTCCTGTGGTGGTTGATATGATGCCTGATTCTCTGCTGTGAAACCTCTCTCCTCCATCTGGGTGTAGGGGTCAAAGTCTTTTAAAGTCGCCTTCTCCTGTGCTGATTGATATAAAGCTTATGCTTGTGCCATCTGACATGGTTGCCGGGGTCTGATTCAATGGTGGCCTACTCCTGTGGTGGGTGATCTAAATGCCTGATTCTCTGCTGTGTAACCTCTCTCCTCCGTCTGGGTGTAGGGGTCAAAGTAACTAAATGGTGGCCTACTCTTGTGGTGGGTGATATGATGCCTGGTTCTCTGCTGTGGGACCTCTCTCCTTTGTCTGGGTGCTGTGGTCAAAATAATAGTAAGTGACCTTCTCCATTGGTGGGTGACTTGAAGCCTGATTCTGTGCTATGGGACCTCACTCCAATTAATATTGTTTATTTTTTATTTATTTTATGTTAACTCATCATTTCCCTATCTACATTTGTTTGCAGGGGATTTAACTACATTTTGCTGCCTTTTGCAGCCCTCTAGCCCTTTCCGGGTGTGTTTTACAGCCTTTTTAGTGCCCAAAAGTTCGGGTCCCCATTGACTTCTATGGGGTTCGGGTTCGGGATGAAGTTCGGGTCGAGTTCGGATCCCGAACCCGAACATTTTTCGAAAGTCGAAACCCGAACATCCAGGTGTTCGCTCAACTCTAGTTATGGCCATTGTTCTTCTTAAAACATTTCAGCCAGTGTGCTGAATGTTAGGGCCTGGGTGCTGTTTAGCACCACCCTATCCTCTCTATCCCGCTCTACCCCACCCTTTCTCCTCCTCCTCTTCCCTTTCAGCTTCTCTCTCCCTCTTTTTTCTCCCTTTTTCCACTCTCTAATCCCCCTCATTCTCTCCCACTCTACACATTTTTCCCATTAATATTCTCTCTCCTCCTTTTCTCTTCTCTAACACTTCTTGTCCCTCTCTATCTATTTTTCACTTTCGGTCTCTTTTAACCTTATGTTCACCCTCAAACTCTTTCTCTCTTGTCCTTTCTCTACCCATTCCTTTCTTTTTCTCACCATCTAGCCCTCTTTCATTTTTACTATTTATGCTCTACTTTTCACCCTTTATTTCATTGTCCTTCCTTCTTTATATCACCATCTCTCTCTATCCCCATCTCCCAAAGCTCTCCTTCCCCTCTCTCTTTTCCGCTTCTCTCATTCCCACTTTCACTCTTTTTATCTCTGCTCAGTTTTTTTTTTCTTTCACTTTCCGCCATTCTCATCTCTTATTCCCGATTTCGCTCACATGCCTCCTTTCTCTTTTCCATCTTTTTTTCCATTCTCAGTCTCTCTTTGTCTTTTTTCCTCAACTTCAAACCAATATCCTCCATCCTTTATTCTACTCCTATTATTTCTCACTTGAATCCCTTCTTCCTTTTTCATTCCTCTTAAATTTCTTCCTCGCTCTTCCGCTTCCCCTCGGTCCTTCACCTATGTCTTTTTATTTGTCCCTGTTTCCCCTTTTCAATTTCTCTCTTGCCCCCTCCCACTCCCTCCTTATCCATTATCCCCTTTCTCACCATCTAGCCCTCTTCTGTTCCTCTTTATGCTCCACCTTTCACCCTTTATTGCCTTTTTCTTTCTATCACAATCTCTTTCTAACCCCCTCTCCCAAAGTTCCCCCTCCACTCTTCCTTTCGCGTCTCTCCTTTTCCCTTTCACTCATTTTTTCTTTATTCTGCCTTTTCTTTTTTCAGGCTCTCTGCCATTCTCATCCCTTTTTCTTCATCTCGCTGACATGCCTCCTCTCTTTTTTTACCTTCTTCTTTCCCTTTCCCTCTTTATTCCTCAATCTCATTTTTCCTCTATCTCCCACATACTATCTTCTCGCCTTCATTTTTTCTTCTCTAGTCTTTATTTCCTTTTTCATCCCCCTGGCATTTCTTCCCCGCTCTTCTACTTCCCCTCTCTCCTTCACCCATGTCTTTTTCTTGATCCTCTTTCTCCTACTCTATTTTTCGATCGCCCGCCGGCTGCTCTCTCCCTATCCATAATCCCCTTTCTGCCTTTGTCCCTTTCAGGTTTACCCTCTCTTTTTCGCTCTCATCCTATCTTTATCCCTTACTTTTTCTCCCCATCCAACCCTTTATTCATGCCCCTTCACTTTCTCATTTTATATTTCTCTTCTTTATTCTCTCTGATGTCATGTATCTCAACCTCTCCCTAGTTTTCCCCCACTCTTTCACTTCTCTCACGTACCCTTTCATCCCTTTACTTCCAGCTATGCTCATTTTTTAATTCCCTCTCTTACATTCTTGTCCTCCCTTGCCCCTCTCTCGCATTCCCCTTGTCTCTTTACCCTACTTTCCCCTTTTCTATATTATTTTTTTACCCTCTCCCCTTTTTCTATTGTTTGCCCTTTCCTCGCTTTCACCTACCCTATCTTTTTTCTTACCATTATCCTCTCCTTCCCCTTATCCACCCCTTATACTCTCCCCAGTTTTCCCTCACTCTTCACCTTCTCTCACGTTCCCTTTCTTCTCTTTACTTCCTGCTGTGCTCGTGTTTTCTCACCCTCTCTTACATTCCTGTCCTCTCTTGCCCCTCTCTCTTGCATGCATCTTGTCTCTTTAGCCTACTTCACCTTTTTCTATATTTCTCTCATCCTCTCCCCATTTCTATTGTTTCCCCTTTCCTCACTGTCACCTACCCAATCTTTTTTTAACCATTATCCTCTCCTTCCCCTTCTCCACTCCCCACATTCTTCTCAGTTTTCACTCACTCTTCCCCTTCTCTCACGGTCCCTTTCTTCCCTTTACTCTATTTTGTGCTGCTGTTTCCTTACCCTCTCTTACATTCTTAACCTCCCTTGCCCCTTTTTGGTTTATTATTTTACCATTAACCTATTTTTCCCTTTCTCCACCCCTAACATGCAACATGCCCCTCTTTCTCAAATTTTCTTTCACCTGCTCGGTCCTTCACCTATGTCTTTTTTTTTGGTCCCTGTTTCCCTCTTTCAATTTCTCTCTTGCCCCCTACCACTCCCTTCTTATGCATTATCCCCTTTCTCCCCATGTAGCCCTCTTCCATTCCTCTTTATGCTCCACCTTTCACCCTTTATTGCCTTTTTTTTTCTATCACCATCTCTTTCTAACCCCCTCTCCCAGAGTTCCCACTCCACACTTCCTTTTGCCTTCTCGCCTTTTCCCTTTCACTTTTTTTCTTTATTCTGCTTTTTTTTCTTTCATGCTCTCGGCCATTCTCATCCCTTTTTCTCCCTCTCGCTGACATGCCTCCTCTCTTTTTTTACCTTCTTCTTTCCCTTTCCCTCTTTATTCCTCAATCTCATTCTTCCTCTCTCTTCCACATCCTATCTTCTCGTCTTCATATTTTCTTCTTTAGTCTTTTCTTCCTTTCTCATCCCCCTGACATTTCTTCCCCGCTCTTCTACTTCCCCTCTCTCCTTCACCCATGTCTTTTTCTTGTCCTTCTTTCCCCTTCTCTATTTTTCGATCGCCCCCCGGCTGCTCTCTCCCTATCCATAATCCCCTTTTTGCCTTTATCCCTTTCAGGTTTACCCTCTCTTTCCCGCTCTCATCCTATCTTTATCCCTTACCTTTTTCTCCCTATCCAACCCTTCATTCATGCCCCTTCTCTTTCTCATTTTATATATTGCTTCTTTATTCTCTCTGATGTCATGTATCTCACACTCTCCCTAGTTTTCCCCCACTCTTTCACTTCTGTCATGTACCCTTTCATCCCTTTATTCCCAGCTATGCTCATGTTTTTCTCACCATCTCTTACATTCTTATCTTCTCTTGCCCCTCTCTTGCATGCCCCTTGTCTCTTTACCCTACTTTCTCTTTTTCTATATTATTTTCACCCTCTCCCCTTTTTCTATTGTTTGCACTTTCCTCACTTTCCCCTACCCTATCTTTTTTTTTTACCATTATCCTCTCCTTACCCTTATCCACCTCTTATACTCTCCCCAGTTTTCCCTCACTCTTCGCCTTCTCTCACGTTCCCTTTCTTCCCTTTACTTCCTGTTGTGCTTGTGTTTTCTCACCCTCTCTTACATTCTTGCCCCTCTCTCTCGCATGCATCTTGTCTTTTTACCCTACTTCACCTTTTTCTATATTTATCTCATCCTCTCCCCATTTTCTATTGTTTCCCCTTTCCTCACTGTCACCTACCCAATCTTTTTTTTAACCATTATCCTCTCCTTCCCCTTCTCCACTCCTCACATTTTTCCCAGTTTTTGCTCACTCTTCCCCTTCTCTCACGGTCCCTTTCTTCCTTTTGCTCTATTTTGTGCTGCTGTTTGCTCACCCTCTTTTACATTCTTGTCCTCCCTTGCCCCTTTTTGGTTTATTGTTTTACAATGAACCTATTTTTCCCTTTATCCACCCATAACATGCTCCTTGCCCCTCTTACTCAAATTTTCTCTCACCTGCTCTTTTTTGACCCTCTCTCCCCCAAACCCCTTTCTTTCTCTTGACCGTTCACTTTTATATTTTTCTTCTATTTCCTTCCCTATCCCTGTCTTTCTACACCTCTCCCTATATTTTATTAATCTCAGTTTTTTTGATTGCCCGTTAAGTTTCTTTTCTCATCCTAGTCTGCCTAACTGTACCTCACTTTCAACCTCTCCTACTCTCTTTTTTCTTCTATCCCCAACTTAGACCAATCTTCTCTTCTATCTCTCATTTTCATTCTCTCCTTTTAGCCATCTCTTTCTGATCCTATATCTCCCAATTTGCCTCTCTCTTACCCCCTCTCGCATTATATTTACATTAAGCCTGAGATAGGTCAGTAGGCCCCTAGCATGTGTTATATATATTAGTGTCTATAGCATGTAAAAGGAACATATTATCACGCCTTTGACTTTTTATAGGTGACTGATGCCCCGTGAGACGATGGTCAACTGCGAGAAAAGAATGATAAGACAGGTAATTAATATTTATATTAATTACTGATAATAATCAGGCTAGACAAGAGTTCTAGTCCTGAAGTATATTCCTTTTACATGTGGATATACAGTATGTGCTTACCATATGTATATCATTTTGGACACTTCTATTATAACACAAACATATCTCAGGTACAGAGATAAAGAAGTTTGTTTTTCTTTACCCTCTGTTTTCTACTATCAGGAATGCCCTTATATTTTTGTTAGGAAAACTGTGTTATGGTTCTGTTGACCATAAAATTGGGTTATGGCCATTGTTCTTCTTAAAACATTTCAGCCAGTGTGCTGAATGTTAGGGCCTGGGTGCTGTTTAGCACCACCCTATCCTCTCTATCCCGCTCTACCCCACCCTTTCTCCTCCTCCTCTTCCCTTTCAGCTTCTCTCTCCCTCTTTTTTCTCCCTTTTTCCACTCTCTAATCCCCCTCATTCTCTCCCACTCTACACATTTTTCCCATTAATATTCTCTCTCCTCCTTTTCTCTTCTCTAACACTTTGTCACGGAACCATGAACCAGACGTACAACAAGGGATAAGTGAGAATAAGAAGGCTTTATTGAAAATAAAGCTGTAAAGCAAAAGTC
The DNA here is from genome assembly GCF_905171765.1 of Bufo bufo. Classification (NCBI taxonomy): domain Eukaryota; kingdom Metazoa; phylum Chordata; class Amphibia; order Anura; family Bufonidae; genus Bufo; species Bufo bufo. Next base: position 606,965,517 of record NC_053389.1, on the reverse strand, counting down.
CAAACGGATGGCGAAACCGAAGCAGAGTCTTTGCGAAGCCAGAGGTCAGGAACCAGAAGGGTAGTCAGACGAAGCCAGGATCAGGAACCAGCAGGGTAGTCAGACGAAGCCAGGATCAGGAACCAGCAGGGTAGTCGGACGAAACCAGGATCAGGAACTAGCAGGGTAGTCGGACGAAACCAGGATCAGGAACCAGAAGCAGCAGCAGTCTAGAAGCATGTGAACACAGGAGGACCAAGCAAGGAACTGAAGCCACAGACCTCCTATATATATGAGCTGGGCATCCAGCTCCTCCCAGTGGGAAGGAGGAGCCGCAGGGTGGGAGGCTACAAGAAACCCAGAAACCAAGATGGCCGCCAGCACATGTCAAACGAAGGAGAACAGCAAGAAGGTAAGACCATGACAGTACCTCCCCCTCAAGGGCCCCTCCTCCGCGGAGTAAAGAACGGTTTCTGAGGGAAGCGTGCGTGGAAGGCTCGGAGCAAGGCAGGAGCATGGACATCTGCGGAGGGAACCCAGGAACGCTCCTCTGGACCATAACCACGCCAATGGACCAAAAACTGCACCCAACCGCGGACCAGGCGTGAGTCCAGGATATTGCTCACCTCATACTTCTCACGATTACCCACTTGGACCGGACGAGGCCGAGGAACCGAGGAAGTGAAACGATTACACACCAGTGGCTTCAACAGGGAGACATGAAACACGTTGGAGATCCGCATGCCAGGAGGAAGCGCAAGGGCATAGGCTACCGGGTTTACCCTGCGATGCACTCGGAAGGGACCAACAAAGCGAGGCGCCAGCTTGGGAGTGGGCACTCGAAGGTTGAGGTTGCGGGTGGACAACCATACACGGTCTCCGACCTGGTAGGAAGGAGCAGGCGCTCGTCTGCGATCAGCCTGGAGTCTCTGGCGCTGCGCAGAGACCTCAAGGGACTTCTGGATCAGTACCCAAGAAGCACGTAGGACGGAAAGGTGATCCTCCACAGCCGGAATATCCTGGGGAGAGAATACCTCCGGTAACACGGCAGGTTGGAACCCATAATTGGCCATGAAGGGAGACGTCCCAGAGGAAGAGTTCACCGCCGTGTTCCTGGCAAACTCAGCCCAAGGCAGGAGGTCAACCCAATTGTCTTGGTGATCGGAGACATAGCAACGAAGGAATTGCTCCAAGGCCTGATTGGATCGTTCTGCGGCCCCATTGGACTGAGGGTGGTAGGCCGAGGAGAAGGAGAGATGAATCCCCAACTGGGAGCAAAAGGCGCGCCAGAACCTGGACACAAACTGACTCCCCCGATCCGACACAATCTCCTTGGGCAAACCATGCAACCGGAAGACCTCCCTGGCAAAAATCGTGGCCAACTCTTGTGCAGAGGGTAACTTCTTGAGAGGAACACAGTGGCACATTTTGGAAAACCGATCCACAATCATGAGAATGACCGTATGGCCTCGGGATGCAGGGAGGTCCACAATGAAATCCATCCCCAGGTGTGACCATGGGCGCTCCCCGGTGGCTATGGGTTGCAGAAGGCCCAACGGAAGGTGCCGAGGGGACTTACTCTGGGCACAAACGGAGCATGCCGCTACATATGCGGCGATGTCGGAACGTAGGGAAGGCCACCAGAACAGACGTGAAACAGCCCAGGACAGCTGATTCTTTCCAGGATGCCCCGCGGTTTTGGAGTTATGGTAGGTTCGCAACAACCGAGTGCGCAACTCCTCAGGCACAAAACATCTGCCGTTGGGTCTCCCAGAGGGAGCACCAGATTGAGCCGCCAAAATCTGCTCACCCAGGGGAGAGGTCAGACTGGTGCGAATGGCGGCCAAGATCTGATTCGGAGGTATGACCGAAGTCGGAATCGACTCCTCCCTGGACAGCTCGGAGTACTGCCGTGATAAGGCATCCGCCCTGATGTTCTTGGAACCGGGTAGGTAGGAGACCACGTAATTAAAACGTGACAAGAACAGAGCCCATCTGGCCTGACGTGGTGTCAATCTCTTGGCCTCAGAAAGGTAGGTCAGATTCTTGTGGTCCGTCAGGATGAGGACCGGAACCACCGAACCCCCGAGCAAGTGCCTCCATTCTTTAAGGGCCTGCACGATGGCCAATAACTCCCTGTCACCAATCTGATAGTTGCACTCCGCGGAAGACAGTTTCCGGGAGTAAAACCCACAAGGAAGCAGAGGACCCTCTGGTGTTCTACGCTGAGACAGAAGGGCGCCTACTCCCGTCTCAGACGCGTCCACCTCGAGGACAAAGGGCAACCCAGGGTTGGGATGCGACAGAATCGGAGCCGACACAAAGGCGGACTTTAGAGCCTCAAAAGCTCGGATGGCCTCGAGCAGCCAGACCTGGGAATTACTGCCCTTCCTGGTCAGATCCGTGAGAGGCTTGGCTAGCATGGAAAAGTCCCTGATGAACTTCCGATAATAATTGGCGAAGCCCAAAAAGCGCTGCAGGGAACGAAGACCACTGGGCTGGGGCCACTGTAAGACAGCCGAAACCTTTTCAGGATCCATGGAGAACCCCTCAGCGGAAATGATGTAACCTAAGAAGGTTACCTGGGATCGGTGAAATTCGCATTTCTCAAGCTTACCGAACAGCTTGTTCTCTCGTAACCGTTGCAACACTCGTCTGACATCCAGAATGTGGGCCTCCATGGATTCAGAATATACCAAGATGTCATCCAAATAGACCACCACACACTGCTGCAACAGGTCACGGAAAACATCGTTGATGAATTCCTGAAAGACTGCGGGCGCATTGCACAACCCAAAGGGCATAACCAAGGATTCATAATGACCGGTCCTGGTGTTAAACGCGGTCTTCCACTCATCGCCCGCCTTGATCCTTACCAGGTTATATGCCGCCCTCAGGTCGAGTTTGGTAAAGACCGTGGCCCCTTTAAGGCGATCGAACAGCTCGGAAATCAAGGGTATCGGGTAAGCGTTCTTGATCGTGATGCGATTGAGACCCCTGTAATCGATGCAAGGCCTCAACTCACCGCCCTTCTTTTTCACAAAGAAAAATCCAGCCCCTGCCGGGGACGAGGATTTGCGAATGTGTCCGCGTGAAAGCGCCTCCCTCACGTACTCCTCCATGGCCTCATTCTCCGCTACCGACAGTGGATAGACTTTGCCACGAGGAGGAACGGCACCAGATTGTAACTCTATGGCACAATCGTATGGGCGGTGCGGAGGTAGGGCAACCGCGCGCACCTTATCGAATACATCCCGGTACTCCTCGTATTCAGGAGGCAACAGAGAGTCCAAGGAAGTACACAGCAACTTGACAGACCCATGGATGCAACTAGCCCCACACTGCGGTGACCACGAGAGGATCTCGGCCGATCTCCAATCGAAAGTCGGATTATGCTTCCGGAGCCAGGGGTACCCCAAGACCACCGAGTAGTGTGGAGACGAAATAACCTGGAGGCAGACCGACTCTCTGTGAACGGCACCAATGGCTATCCCCACTGGAAGGGTCTCATGAGTCACGTGTGGCGGCAGAAGGGGTCTGCCGTCTATCGCCTCAAGAGCCAGTGGGGAACCTCGAGCCTGCAGAGGAATGGAATTGGCGGCAGCGAACACATTATCAATGAACAAACCACCAGCACCAGAGTCCACCAACGCCTGGGTCGTCACCGAGCCCCCGACCCAGGAGAGGACAACAGTGATCAGTGGTTTGTCAACACGGGAAACCGGGGACGAGGAGACTCCACCCAAGATCTTCCCCCGACAGGATCTCAGGTGCGAGCGTTTCCCGGACGGTTCGGACATGCCAACCGAAAATGCCCACCGAGACCACAGTACATGCATCGGCCCTCGCGTCTCCGGAGTACCCTCTCCCCCTCGGACAGGCGAGCAAACCCCAGCTGCATGGGTTCACCCCCAGACAAGTCATCCCCAGGAGGCGTGGGAGGAGAGGGAGGCAAGGGTGGGACAGCAAACGTAGGCGCCAATCTGTTAGAAAACCTCCGCAGGCTCTCCTTAAAGGAAGGTCTCTCCCTGAGTCTGGTGTCAATCAAAATCAGGAAAGAAATAAGAGACTCGAGCTCCACTGGTAGGTCCTTAGCTGCAACCTCATCCTTCAAGGCATCCGAGAGACCATGAGAGAAAGCAGCGACCAGAGCCTCATTATTCCAGCCCACCTCTGCTGCCAGGGTACGAAACTCAATGGCGTATTCAGCTACGGATCGTGAACCCTGTCTGATGGACATAAGGAGCTTCGCAGCAGAGGCAGCACGAGCCGGCACATCGAATACCTTCCGAAGAGAAGCAACAAAACCGGAAAACTCGGCAACCACCGGATTGTTGTTCTCCCATAAAGGGCTGGCCCAGGCCAAGGCCTTGTCCGAGAGCAGCGAGATCAAGAAGCCCACCTTTGATCTCTCAGTGGGAAAGGCATGTGGCAGCAACTCGAAATAAATGCCCACCTGGTTAAGGAAACCTCGGCACTGAGTTGGCTCTCCCCCAAAGCGCTGTGGAAGAGGGGCAGAACCGGTCATACCCCGAAACACCGCAGGCGCAACAACAGGTGTCGGGGTAGACTCTGGCGCAACAACCGGAGCGGCAGTAGGAGCGGGCCCCGGAGCGACAACCGACCCATCGGCAACGGGAGCGAAATGAGCCGTGCGTTCAAGCAGGGTTTGCAACGCCACAGCGAACCGACCCAACAGGTGATCCTGCTGATCAAGTCTGGCAACCAGCGTGGGTAGCGAAGATGGCCCTGTACCGTCAGAATTCATGACTTGGTCCTAATGTCACGGAACCATGAACCAGACGTACAACAAGGGATAAGTGAAAATAAGAAGGCTTTATTGAAAATAAAGCTGTAAAGCAAAAGTCCAAACGGATGGCGAAACCGAAGCAGAGTCTTTGCGAAGCCAGAGGTCAGGAACCAGAAGGGTAGTCAGACGAAGCCAGGATCAGGAACCAGCAGGGTAGTCAGACAAAGCCAGGATCAGGAACCAGCAGGGTAGTCGGACGAAACCAGGATCAGGAACCAGCAGGGTAGTCGGACGAAACCAGGATCAGGAACCAGAAGCAGCAGCAGTCTAGAAGCATGTGAACACAGGAGGACCAAGCAAGGAACTGAAGCCACAGACCTCCTATATATATGAGCTAGGCATCCAGCTCCTCCCAGTGGGAAGGAGGAGCCGCAGGGTGGGAGGCTACAAGAAACCCAGAAACCAAGATGGCCGCCAGCACATGTCAAACGAAGGAGAACAGCAAGAAGGTAAGACCATGACAGGGAGGAAGTACCTGTAGGTGTCATGAATTTATCCTTCAGGTCTTCTCCTCAGTAAAGTGAGTAAATACTCTGAATTTCTTTTAACATTCAAGGTGGGTACTCTTATAGCCTTCATATTACGATTTATTTACTCCTATATGTGTTTTATTGAGTATATGAGTAATCATTCTTATGTAAAACTCCTAGAGAATTGGCGCTAATTTGACTTTTTTTTATTAATAGTAGATGTTTACTGAGGAGGCCGCACATGCTCAGTTTTATCCTTCAACTGCCTTTTGAGCTGTGATAGAGAGCTTGGACACGACCCCTTAGCTGCAGCAGAAAAGACACTCCTCTTGAGCTCTCAGCAAAAAACAGCAATAAACGGGGAGATCTCTGGATCCATGTGAGGTACAGGGCTGGTTCAAGCTCTGTTGTAAATAGGTTGTCATGTACTATATGATGGCTGATTTTCATTTTTTAAATTTGCCATAGGATAACCCCTTTAAGTAATATTTTCCTTTAGGCATTCTAGCTTGCTTAGGGTGCTGGCACACAGTGCAGTTCTGCCATGCATTCAGGAAGCAGTTTTCAATTTAGCCAGTTTAGCAGCCTCATTAAACCCTGGTGTTCTGCATAGCGGGAATGATTTCATTAAAGGGGTTGTCCGGGTTCAGAGCTGAACCCGGACATACCCATAACTTGGAATGCAAGGTTATGCCCTAGCATATCTGGACGATATAGCCATATTTAGTCCAACCTGGGAAGATCACCTTGACCATCTGTCACAGGTATTGGGAAGACTGTCCGCTGCCAATCTGACCGTTAAGCCCAACAAATGTTCATGTAGATTGTAAGCCCTCACGGGCAGGGCCCTCTCTCCTTCTGTACCAGTTTGTAACTTGTCTTGTTTATGATTAGTGCAATTGTCTGTATTATGTATGTGCACTGCTTATCATATGTACAGCGCTATGGAATGAATGGCGCTTTAATAATAAATAATAATAATAATAACTTCACCCAGGCAGCCTCTCCTGACTTGACCATCGAAACAGTTCATGCGCCGATGCTCTACCTTGCCCTGCGCTGGATTGAGCAGGGCAAGGGCTCTTTTATTTACTATAACACACTGCAGTATGTTCGGTGACATCACCGGCTCTGATGAGCGGGCTTTAGCCCTGCCCTAGCCGTTTTACAGGGCTCACTGCCTTGCGGAAGCCTCCGCCTGGCAGCCCGAAGGAGAGCCCGGTATGTCACCCGAACTCCACAAAATGCCTTTGCCCTGCGCAATTCAGAGCAGGGCAAAGGAGACATACACAAATCACTGCAAAAAATGCACCAAAATGAAACGCAACTGACAATACTAGCTAATTCCTCAGGCCCATGTTAAAAGCTGAGAACTTTTCCAATATCTTCCAGTCAGGAACATATCAGAGCCCCTCATGCACCACGTCACGGTGTCTCAGCACGCATGGGGTCCTACCACTCAAATGTCCGTGGTGTGTGAACAGGGTCTGAATAATGTTAGATAGTGGTATCACCAATGCACTGTGAGGTAGGATAAAGCTGTGAACCGCACCCACAACAGACCATGCCGTTTTACAGGGCTCACTGCCTTGCGGAAGCCTCCGCCTGGCAGCCCGAAGGAGAGCCCGGTACGTCACCCGAACTCCACAAAATGCTTTTGCCCTGCGCAATTCCGAGCAGGGCAAAGGAGAGCATCGGAGAATGAAATGCTCTTGTCAGGGGGGCTGCCTAGGTGAAATTCTGGGAATGTCCGGGTTCAGGTCTGAAACTGGACAACCCCTTTATTTCAGCCAGCTACAATAAAAAACTGCATCCTGAATGCATGTCAAAACAGTGCTGTGTGCCAGCACCCTAATCCTAGTGAATTTCCTGGTGGGCCGATGCCTAGGAGGGCCACCCAAGCCCTCCTCACGGCTGCCAGCCAGTTTCATAATGAACTAATTCTCTCTTACGAACCTGGCCAGCAGCTGCAGGTGCCCTCCTGAATTCAACTGTATTGACGTCCTCAGGACACTGATACAGTTGAATACTGTGAAGCAGATAGCAGTATATTGTGTTGCACTGCCTACTTCTGTTGTCCCTACCTAATTCTGTTGCCCCCATCTTCTGTCAATTTGGACCCACCTGCAACATGGGGCCACTTTTTTTTCAGTGCCACTTTTAGTTCCTAGTCTGCCCCTGGGTATCTTCAGTCAAGATGCCCGCAACGGCCTCTCCGCGAGAAAATGGATGAGGTGAGTATGGTTTTTTTTGCCGCCATTTCAGGAAATAAAGATTCGTTGCCACGAGGAAATTTGGCTTTGCAGCAAATCAAATTTTTCCTGAAATTCGGGTCAAAGTCAATTAGTTTGGGTTTGATTTGCTCAACACTAACCACTGCAACTAAATCTAGTGGAAGCTGGTGTTTTTAACACCGCCATTACCAGTTAATGAAAAAGATTGGGGTGAGGGCAGGGTGGGCGGTACTATCGACCTCAGCACATTCACCATCATTGGCACCAGAAACTGCTGTAAATGATGGCTGAAATCTATTCCAACTACTAGATGAAGTAGATTTCAGCTTGGCACATAGACTGCAATGTATTCATGGCCTAAATGAAACACAGCATCTTCTCTTAGACACATTTGCTACATGGCGCTCAGAAGGTTTCTGTTCAGTAAATGTCAGTAATCCACCTAGTGACATGAATAAAAATCATTCACTGGTTGATAACTGCACCTTAGTTCCTAACAGTAAGATGTCCTCCTCCTCTGACTCTTCCTGCTCCTCCTAGTATTACCATGAGGACTCTAGGCCACAGAGATCAAATCTAGATACATTCAATGCATTCAGGATATTGCAGATATACACTCACCTAAAGAATTATTAGGAACACCATACTAATACGGTGTTGGACCCCCTTTTGCCTTCAGAACTGCCTTAATTCTACATGGCATTGATTCAACAAGGTGCTGATAGCATTCTTTAGAAATGTTGGCCCATATTGATAGGATAGCATCTTGCAGTTGATGGAGATTTGAGGGATGCACATCCAGGGCACGAAGCTCCCGTTCCACCACATCCCAAAGATGCTCTATTGGGTTGAGATCTGGTGACTGTGGGGGCCATTTTAGTACAGTGAACTCATTGTCATGTTCAAGAAACCAATTTGAAATGATTCGAGCTTTGTGACATGGTGCATTATCCTGCTGGAAGTAGCCATCAGAGGATGGATACATGTTCTCATTCTGTTTACGCCAAATTCGGACTCTACCATTTGAATGTCTCAACAGAAATCGAGACTCATCAGACCAGGCAACATTTTTCCAGTCTTCAATAGTCCAATTTTGGTGAGCTCGTGCAAATTGTACCTCTTTTTCCTATTTGTAGTGGAGATAAGTGGTACCCGGTGGGGTCTTCTGCTGTTGTAGCCCATCCGCCTCAAGGTTGTGCGTGTTGTGGCTTCACAAATGCTTTGCTGCATACCTCGGTTGTAACGAGTGGTTATTTTAGTCAAGGTTGCACTTCTATCAGCTTGAATCAGTCGGCCCATTCTCCTCTGACCTCTAGCATCCACAAGGCATTTTTGCCCACAGGACTGCCGCATACTGGATGTTTTTCCCTTTTCACACCATTCTTTGTAAACCCTAGAAATGGTTGTGCGTGAAAATCCCAGTAACTGAGCAGATTGTGAAATACTCAGACCGGCCCGCCTGGCACCAACAACCATGCCACACTCAAAATTGCCTAAATCACCTTTCTTTCCCATTCTGACATTCAGTTTGGAGTTCAGGAGATTGTCTTGACCAGGACCACACCCCTAAATGCATTGAAGCAACTGCCATGTGATTGGTTGACTAGATAATTGCATTAATGAGAAATAGAACAGGTGTTCCTAATAATTCTTTAGGTGAGTGTATTCTGGATACATGCATTATATTCTATACCAGTGCAAATTACAATTTAGATGCAATAAAAAATATTAGTACATTGCAGTAGAGGTGATAAATAATCATACAACATGCTTCCCAGAGACGTTTGCTCATCTTCTGGTGATGTCATAGAGCCCTGACCTCATAATTGGTTAGAATTCGGTGCTGTCTCTACCGGCCACTTGTACAGTTCAGGCCATTGTCATCAGAGGGACTACACATGAACAACTAGCAGGAGATGTGACAAAGACACAATGACGCAGGAGAGGTAAATTAATCCATATTATCGACCTGAATAGATCCTTCCTAGGGGTTCTACACCCTAAATGGATGTCTTCTGCCATTTATCAATATGGGAATTAATACATCATTTTCCACTCTAGTGAATTTGTAGATGCTATTCATGGGTGAATTGCACCTTCCTTAGTTTGCAGTGATAATTTAGCCACAACAGCACAACCTTTCAGGAAATCCTAACAGACCTAGCTGGGGACCATTAAATTTACCTGGTATCCATTGAAAATAATTCTGGTGTGTATAGCTCTAGTATAAATGGAAGCAATGCCGCAAGTCTGAACAGTGCCTAGTACATTTTAATTTATTGTTATTAGAAATATATTATAAGAATAAGCGCCATTAATGTATGTGTGATTTACATTCATGCCAAAATAATGCAATAGGAGAGATTTAAAGGGGTATTCCAGTTAATATTTTATTTATTTGTTTATATAAAAGGAAATCATACAATTTTCTAATATACAAGTATATAAAATTCAGCTTACATACCTTTATATATATCAGACAGTTGCCCCCTTTATGCACAGTAGAATGGTATAGCCCATGGATCATTCTCCTGTAATGTATTCATGGCCTAAATGAAACACAGCATCAACCATGTGACCTCTGACATGCAATAAGTAACAGTGTTAGGTGACATATATGTTTGGTTAAAGACACAGGACATGTCTATGTCACGTCTAAGGACTAGTAACTGAATAATGATATTTACTGTGGTTACTGTTCTAACTCCATCACTTTGTACTGATATCAGTATCAATACTTGTAACAGTATTTCTTCTTTCAGAAGGATTGTAACTTCCGTTACTGGGGGTCATTTACTTAAGAGTGGCGCATTATGTTACCCTTAGTAAAAAGACTGGGCAATTAATTAAGATTTACACTCCTCTAAATAAATTTGTCACATCCGTTGTGTCCATGCACCAGAAACTGAGATCTATGCCAGCTGGACCCAGCCCCTTCGCAAAGCTCTCCCCAGCTTTTTGAAAAGTGGCAAAGGGAAAGAGAAGTGAAAAGTCACAAAATGTTTGAACAAAATGCCATTTACTTCAAGTTTTTTTAACGCCAATAAACTGGAGTAAAACTTTTGTAAATGGCCGCCACTGAGCTGGCCTTCTGTCCATTTTCTGATGATGTCATAATGACTTCATAATAGGTTAGAACTTGGTGCTGTGTCTACCAGCCACTATAACTTGTAACTGAGACATCTTTGGCTCCTCACTTTTCCAGCATTCACCATTGCCTGCCCCAACCTACCCAAATCCTCATCTGCCTGATTCTTCCAATTTTGGTGAAAGAAAATATCAATCGGTGGAGACTTCACCTGTGAGGCACTAGATTCAACAGGTATGTACTGCTACCGTCTATAGTCCTGTGTGTATGGTCCATCTAGCAAGTAAAATATTAGTGCGTGGGTGCATGTATGTGTGTGTTTGTGTGGCGAGGGGGTGGAGGTTACTTAGAGAATTTGGCTTATACACATTAGTGCCTGGGCTCAGCATCTTTTACTACTGTAGCAATACCCCTGCCAGTAAGATGATGGGATCTTATACACATTAGTGCCTGGGCTCAGCATCTTTTACTACTGTAGCAATACCCCTGCCAGTAAGATGATGGGATCTAACATATAACTAGTCAACAGCAAGAAAAGGATCACAATGCAGGTAATTAATATTTATATTAGCTATAACTTTTTTATATTACTGTCATACAGAGCAGCATCATTTTTGAGCTACGTGCGACTTTTGGATCACTATTATAAAATTTTTTGAAGGGGACAAGGCGAACAAAAAATGTCAAATTGCGTTTCTTTTTTTTCCGTTGCAGCATTTACCATGCAGGAAAAAAGTTTTTTTACATTTTGAAAGTGCCGTCTCCCTTTTCTCTTCCTGCCTGCTCCTGCTGTTCATGGCAAAGACCATAGACAGCAGCGGTGAAAAGGAAGAGAGAAGGGAGATGGCACTTGCGCACTGAGCGTGCCGTCTTCTCATACACCTGATTGGCGGGGGTGCTGGGCAGAGGCGTAACTAGAACTGACTGGGCCCCACAGCAAATTTTTGTACGGGGCCCCCCACACACACTTACACGCTTCTTCACAAACCGCCTCCTCCTGTGCAAATCCCTCTTATATGGCTATTTTGCGACTTTTTTTATATACTGTATTTACTGTCATTTTTAGCACGACTTTGAATTTTAACATTTACAGTTGCTGACGGAGTTTATATTCAACTCAACCCCTTTAAAACCTGCGCTGCAATTGTAATAGACTCGTCTGATTTACCTTTACATATCCACAAGTATTTTAGCCTCTGTACCTTTCATACTGCATGGACGCAGTCATACACACACTCTCCACATACATGGACGCAGTCATGCACGCACTCTCCACATACATGGACGCAGTCATACACACACTCTCCACATACATGGACGCAGTCATACACACACTCTCCACATACATGGACGCAGTCATACACACACTCTCCACATACATGAACGCAGTCATACACGCACTCTCCACATACATGGAAGCAGTCATACACGCACTCTCCACATACATGGACGCAGTCATACACGCACTCTCCACATACATGGACGCAGTCATACAGGCACTCTCCACATACATGGACGCAGTCATACACGCACTCTCCACATACATGGACGCATTCATACACGCACTCTCCACATACATGAAAGCAGTCATACACACTCTCCACATACATGGACGCAGTCATACACACACTCTCCACATACATGGACACAGTCATGCACGCATTCTCCACATACATGAACGCAGTCATACACACACTCTCCACATACATGGATGCAGTCATACACACACTCTCCACATACATGGACGCAGTCATACACATACTCTCCACATATACATAGATGCAGTCATACACGCACTCTCCACATACATGAACGCAGTCATACACACTCTCCACATACATGGACGCAGTCATACACGCACTCTCCACATACATGAACGCAGTCATACACACACTCTCCACATACATGGACGCAGTCATACACACACTCTCCACATACATGGACGCAGTCATACACACACTCTCCACATATACATAGATGCAGTCATACACGCACTCTCCACATACATGAACGCAGTCATACACGCACTCTCCACATACATGGACGCAGTCATACACGCACTCTCCACATACATGGACGCAGTCATGCACGCACTCTCCACATACATGGACGCAGTCATACAGGCACTCTCCACATACATGGACGCAGTCATACACGCACTCTCCACATACATGGACGCATTCATACACACACTCTCCACATACATGGAAGCAGTCATACACGCACTCTCCACATACATGGACGCAGTCATACATGCACTCTCCACATACATGGACGCAGTCATACACGCACTCTCCACATACATGGACGCAGTCATACAGGCACTCTCCACATACATGGACGCAGTCATACACGCACTCTCCACATACATGGATGCATTCATACACGCACTCTCCACATACATGAACGCAGTCATACACACTCTCCACATACATGGACGCAGTCATACACGCACTCTCCACATACATGAACGCAGTCATACACACACTCTCCACATACATGGACACAGTCATGCACGCATTCTCCACATACATGAACGCAGTCATACACACTCTCCACATACATGGATGCAGTCATACACACACTCTCCACATACATGGACGCAGTCATACACATACTCTCCACATATACATAGATGCAGTCATACACGCACTCTCCACATACATGAACGCAGTCATACACACTCTCCACATACATGGACGCAGTCATACACGCACTCTCCACATACATGAACGCAGTCATACACACACTCTCCACATACATGAACGCAGTCATACACACACTCTCCACATATACATAGATGCAGTCATACACGCACTCTCCACATACATGAACGCAGTCATACACGCACTCTCCACATACATGGACGCAGTCATACACGCACTCTCCACATACATGGACGCAGTCATGCACGCACTCTCCACATACATGGACGCAGTCATACACGCACTCTCCACATACATGGAGGCAGTCATGCACGCACTCTCCACATACATGAACGCAGTCATACACGCACTCTCCACATACATGGACGCAGTCATACACATACTCTTCACATACATGGAGGCAGTCATGCACACACTCTCCACATACATGAACGCAGTCATACAAACACTCTCCACATACATGAACGCAGTCATACACATACTCTCCACATACATGAACGCAGTCAAACACACACTCTCCACATACATGAACGCAGTCATACACGCACTCTCCACATACATGAACGCAGTCATACACATACTCTTCACATACATGGATGCAGTCATACACGCACTCTCCACATACATGGACGCAGTCATACACACACTCTCCACATACATGAACGCAGTCATACACACACTCTCCACATACATGAAAGCAGTCATACACGAATTGTCTACATACATGAACGCAGTCATACACACACTCTCCACATACATGGACACAGTCATGCACGCATTCTCCACATACATGGAAGCAGTCATGCACGCATTCTCCACATACATGAACGCAGTCAAACACACACTCTCCACATACATGAACGCAGTCATACACACACTCTCCACATACATGAACGCAGTCATACACACACTCTCCACATACATGAACGCAGTCATACACACACTCTCCACATACATGGACGCAGTCATGCACGCATTCTCCACATACATGAACACAGTCATACAGACACTCTCCACATACATGGACGCAGTCATACACACACTCTCCACATACATGAACGCAGTCATACACACACTCTCCACATACATGGACGCAGTCATGCACGCACTCTCTACATACATGAACGCAGTCATACACACACTCTCCACATACATGGACGCAGTCATGCATGCATTCTCCACATACATGAACGCAGTCATACAAACACTCTCCACATACATGAACGCAGTCATACACATACTCTCCACATACATGAACGCAGTCATACACACACTCTCCACATACATGAACGCAGTCATACACGCACTCTCCACATACATGAACGCAGTCATACACATACTCTTCACATACATGGATGCAGTCATACAATCACTCTCCACATACATGGACGCAGTCATACACACACTCTCCACATACATGAACGCAGTCATGCACACACTCTCCACATACATGGACGCAGTCATACACACACTCTCCACATACATGGACGCAGTCATGCACACACTCTCCACATACATGGACGCAGTCATGCACGCATTCTCCACATTCATGAACGCAGTCATACACACACTCTCCACATACATGAACGCAGTCATACACACACTCTCCACATATACATAGATGCAGTCATACACGCACTCTCCACATACATGAACGCAGTCATACAGACTCTCCACATACATGGACGCAGTCATACACGCACTCTCCACATACATGAACGCAGTCATACACACACTCTCCACATACATGAACGCAGTCATACACACACTCTCCACATATACATAGATGCAGTCATACACGCACTCTCCACATACATGAACGCAGTCATACACACTCTCCACATACATGGACGCAGTCATCCACGCACTCTCCACATACATGGATGCAGTCATACACACACTCTCCACATACATGGACACAGTCATGCACGCACTCTCCACATACATGGACGCAGTCATACACGCACTCTCCACATACATGGAGGCAGTCATGCACGCACTCTCCACATACATGAACGCAGTCATACACACACTCTCCACATACATGGAGGCAGTCATGCACGCACTCTCCACATACATGAACGCAGTCATACACACACTCTCCACATACATGGACGCAGTCATGCACGCATTCTCCACATACATGAACGCAGTCATACACACACTCTCCACATACATGGACGCAGTCATACACACACTCTCCACATACATGGACGCAGTCATACACACTCTCTCCACATACATGGACGCAGTCATACACACACTCTCCACATACATGGACGCAGTCATACACACACTCTCCACATACTTAGACGCAGTCATACACGCACTCTATACATACATGAACGCAGTCATACACCCACTCTCCACATACATGGACGCAGTCATGCACGCATTCTCCACATACATGGACGCAGTCATGCACGCATTCTCCACATACATGAACGCAGTCAAACACACACTCTCCACATACATGAACGCAGTCATACACACACTCTCCACATACATGAACGCAGTCATACACACACTCTCCACATACATGAACGCAGTCATACACGCACTCTCCACATACATGAACGCAGTCATACACATACTCTTCACATACATGGATGCAGTCATACACGCACTCTCCACATACATGGACGCAGTCATACACACACTCTCCACATACATGAACGCAGTCATACACACACTCTCCACATACATGAACGCAGTCATACACACACTCTCCACATATACATAGATGCAGTCATACACACACTCTCCACATACATGGACGCACTCATACACACACTCTCCACATATACATAGATGCAGTCATACACACACACTCAACATAAATGGACGCACTCATACACACACTCTACACATATACATGGACTCACTCATACACACACTCTCCACATACATGGACTCACTCATACACACACTCTCCACATATACATGGACGCACTCATACACACACTCTCCACATATACATAGATGCAGTCATACACACACTCTCCACATACATGGACTCACTCATACACACACTCTCCACATATACATGGGCGCAGTCATACACACACTCTCCACATACATGGACGCAGTCATACACACACTCTCCACATACATGGACGCAGTCATACACGCATTCTCCACATACATGGACGCAGTCATACACACACTCTTTACATACATGGACGCAGTCATACACGCACTCTCCACATACATGGACGCAGTCATACACATACTCTTCACATACATGGAGGCAGTCATGCACGCACTCTCCACATACATGAACGCAGTCATACACACACTCTCCACATACATGAACGCAGTCATACAAACACTCTCCACATACATGAACGCAGTCATACACATACTCTCCACATACATGAACGCAGTCATACACACACTCTCCACATACATGAACGCAGTCATACACGCACTCTCCACATACATGAACGCAGTCATACACATACTCTTCACATACATGGATGCAGTCATACACGCACTCTCCACATACATGGACGCAGTCATACACACACTCTCCACATACATGAACGCAGTCATACACACACTCTCCACATACATGAACGCAGTCATGCACGCACTCTCCACATACATGGACGCAGTCATGCACGCATTCTCCACATACATGAACACAGTCATACACACACTCTCCACATACATGGACGCAGTCATACACACACTCTACACATACATGAACGCATTCATACACACACTCTCCACATACATGGACGCAGTCATACACACACTCTCCACATACATTGACGCAGTCATGCACGCACTCTCTACATACATGAACGTAGTCATACACACACTCTCCACATACATGGACGCAGTCATGCACGCATTCTCCACATACATGAACGCAGTCATACAAACACTCTCCACATACATGAACGCAGTCATACACATACTCTCCACATACATGAACGCAGTCATACACACACTCTCCACATACATGAACGCAGTCATACACGCACTCTCCACATACATGAACGCAGTCATACACATACTCTTCACATACATGGATGCAGTCATACACTCACTCTCCACATACATGGACGCAGTCATACACACACTCTCCACATACATGAACGCAGTCATACACACACTCTCCACATACATGAACGCAGTCATACACACACTCTCCACATACACATAGATGCAGTCATACACACACTCTCCACATACATGGACGCACTCATACACACTCTCCACATATACATAGATGCAGTCATACACACACTCTCCACATATACATGGACTCACTCATACACACACTCTCCACATACATGGACTTACTCATACACACAC
This sequence comes from Bufo bufo, assembly GCF_905171765.1. NCBI lineage: Eukaryota > Metazoa > Chordata > Amphibia > Anura > Bufonidae > Bufo > Bufo bufo. Next base: position 606,947,944 of record NC_053389.1, on the reverse strand, counting down.
TCTCCACATATACATGGACGCACTCATACACACACTCTCCACATATACATAGATGCAGTCATACACACACTCTCCACATACATGAACTCACTCATACACACACTCTCCACATATACATGGGCGCACTCATACACACACTCTCCACATACATGGACGCAGTCATACACACACTCTCCACATACATGGACGCAGTCATACACACACTCTTCACATACATGGACGCAGTCATACACGCACTCTCCACATACATGGACGCCGTCATACACATACTCTTCACATACATGGACGCAGTCATACACATACTCTTCACATACATGGACGCAGTCATACACACACTCTCCACATACATGGACGCAGTCATACACATACTCTTCACATACATGGACGCAGTCATACACGCACTCTCCACATACATGGATGCAGTCATACACATACTCTTCACATACAGGGGCGCACTCATACACACAGTCACCACATACATGGACGCAGTCTCCACATACATGGAGGCAGTCATACACATACTCTTCACATACAGGGGCGCACTCATACACACACTCTCCACATACATGAACGCAGTCTCCACATACATGGACGCAGTCATACATGCGCTCACCATATACATAGATGCACTCATACACACATTCTCCACATACATGGATGCATTTATGCACACAGTCACCACATACATGGACGCAGACATATACAATACACATATGAAGACACCCAGCTTTCCTGCTGTGCCTCTCCCCCATACAATAATGCCTCTGCACTTGTGCCATGCAGGATAGCAGGGAAGCTGGATGACATTTCATGATATAATTCACCCAGCTTTCCCACTGTACTGCATGTCACATGTGCACCGTCTGGAAAAGCTGAATATAACCCCAGTTCCCCTGCCACTCACATCACTGGTGCAGTTGTGGCAATGCAACTGATGTTCAGCTTGCCGGGCATGGAAGGTTCACTTCAAGCTGCAGGAATCGCGGGTTGAAAAGGGGGCGGGGCTATTATAGCTCCGCCCACATCGGGCTGTTGCTGGTCAGTGTCCATCATAAGAACTGAGGAGGGGGAAAGGCGGAGCGATGTCCCTGATGTCAGGTCAGAGGTGCAAGTGTAGGAGAAGTCAGCTGCTCTGACAGGGTCCCGGGGTGACGAAGTACAGTGACTGCTCCCGGGCCCCTTCTGAGCTCGGGCCCCGAAGCAGCTGCTTCCCCTGCTTCCCTGATAGTTACGCCACTGGTGCTGGGTGTCGGACACCCGCTGTTCTGATATTGATGACCTATTCTGAGGATTTTTCACTGCATACGCTTGGACGGAAGGAAGAGGCAGTCCTCTCCTTCTCACTAACACTACATATGCATCTATCTCTATTAAACACAGCATCTAAACGGTTAAATGACCGGGTTTGGCACCATCGCCAATCCTGGTTATTATGGCTGCACTATATTATACAGCCAGCACCCTTTGTTTATGCAGTGGGCTAAGCACAGCAGCCTGTTCCATATAATCCCTTACGCATTATAACGTACATAATACCCCTCTCCCTCCAATGAGGTCCATGATATTATGACATTCTACCTGCTGTACTGTGCCTCACACACAGATTTACAGGCAGTTAACCATGACAGCTCAAAGAACCTTTCTGAAAGACCAGGGTTGTCAAGGTAACTGATTAAAGCTTTGTGAGTTTACTAAATAGGATTGGATTGAAAGGTAGAGGATTGCCCCTCCCTGTGCCTAACCCCAGATGTGCAGCTACCGTATCTCTATTAATCGTGACATCTGAGAAATTAAAAAGACACTCTCCACATATACATAGATGCAGTCATACACACACTCTCCACATACATGAACTCACTCATACACACACTCTCCACATATACATGGGCGCACTCATACACACACTCTCCACATACATGGACGCAGTCATACACACACTCTCCACATACATGGACGCAGTCATACACACACTCTTCACATACATGGACGCAGTCATACACGCACTCTCCACATACATGGACGCCGTCATACACATACTCTTCACATACATGGACGCAGTCATACACATACTCTTCACATACATGGACGCAGTCATACACACACTCTCCACATACATGGACGCAGTCATACACATACTCTTCACATACATGGACGCAGTCATACACGCACTCTCCACATACATGGATGCAGTCATACACATACTCTTCACATACAGGGGCGCACTCATACACACAGTCACCACATACATGGACGCAGTCTCCACATACATGGAGGCAGTCATACACATACTCTTCACATACAGGGGCGCACTCATACACACACTCTCCACATACATGAACGCAGTCTCCACATACATGGACGCAGTCATACATGCGCTCACCATATACATAGATGCACTCATACACACATTCTCCACATACATGGATGCATTCATGCACACAGTCACCACATACATGGACGCAGACATATACAATACACATATGAAGACACCCAGCTTTCCTGCTGTGCCTCTCCCCCATACAATAATGCCTCTGCACTTGTGCCATGCAGGATAGCAGGGAAGCTGGATGACATTTCATGATATAATTCACCCAGCTTTCCCACTGTACTGCATGTCACATGTGCACCGTCTGGAAAAGCTGAATATAACCCCAGTTCCCCTGCCACTCACATCACTGGTGCAGTTGTGGCAATGCAACGGATGTTCAGCTTGCCGGGCATGGAAGGTTCACTTCAAGCTGCAGGAATCGCGGGTAGAAAAGGGGGCGGGGCTATTATAGCTCCGCCCACATCGGGCTGTTGCTGGTCAGTGTCCATCATAAGAACTGAGGAGGGGGAAAGGCGGAGCGATGTCCCTGATGTCAGGTCAGAGGTGCAAGTGTAGGAGAAGTCAGCTGCTCTGACAGGGTCCCGGGGTGACGAAGTACAGTGACTGCTCCCGGGCCCCTTCTGAGCTCGGGCCCCGAAGCAGCTGCTTCCCCTGCTTCCCTGATAGTTACGCCACTGGTGCTGGGTGTCGGACACCCGCTGTTCTGATATTGATGACCTATTCTGAGGATTTTTCACTGCATACGCTTGGACGGAAGGAAGAGGCAGTCCTCTCCTTCTCACTAACACTACATATGCATCTATCTCTATTAAACACAGCATCTAAACGGTTAAATGACCGGGTTTGGCACCATCGCCAATCCTGGTTATTATGGCTGCACTATATTATACAGCCAGCACCCTTTGTTTATGCAGTGGGCTAAGCACAGCAGCCTGTTCCATATAATCCCTTACGCATTATAACGTACATAATACCCCTCTCCCTCCAATGAGGTCCATGATATTATGACATTCTACCTGCTGTACTGTGCCTCACACACAGATTTACAGGCAGTTAACCATGACAGCTCAAAGAACCTTTCTGAAAGACCAGGGTTGTCAAGGTAACTGATTAAAGCTTTGTGAGTTTACTAAATAGGATTGGATTGAAAGGTAGAGGATTGCCCCTCCCTGTGCCTAACCCCAGATGTGCAGCTACCGTATCTCTATTAATCGTGACATCTGAGAAATTAAAAAGACCGGGATTTATGTCATCGTTATTCCTGGTAATCAGGGACCTCTAAATAAAAATGGATAAAGAGGTTAATCGCTCCTCTCCAATCCCCCTCTCCAATTTTATCCCACTTCCCCTCTTCCCTGCTTTGTGGTTCTCTCACCCTTTATTTTAAAATGAACCCTGAGATATATAGTTATGCCCCTAGCCTGTTATAAATATTAGTGCCTGTAGCATGTAGGAGGAACATATTATCACACCTCTGACTTTTTACAGGTGACTGATGCCCAGTGAAATGGTGGAACCCGACATATTCCCTGGTCATCTACAAGAAAAGAATCACAAGACAGGTAATTAATATTTATATTAATTACTGATAATAATCAGGCTAGACATGAGTTCTTATAGTTTTTACTAACACATTGTAGGTGAGAAATTAGGGCCTGGGGGCTGTCTAGCACCCCACTATCCGCTTTATCCTGCTCCATCTCACCCTTTCTTCATCTCTCCCTTTTCAGTATCTCTACCTCTCTCTAACCCCTTAAAGACAAAGCCCGTTTATATCTTTGGGTTTTACTTTTTCATCCCCATATTCCAAGAGCAATAACTTTTAAAATGTTCCGTTTACATAGCCATAAAAGGGCTTATTTAATGTGGGACAAGTTGTGTTTTCATCGCTTATTTTTACATAAAAAATGTAAGTTCCCGTAAAGAGCTAGCGTCTGCGACCTTCTGATCGCTTGTCACATAGACCATAATAGAGCAGAATTCTGATCCGTGAGATTCTGACATGCTCCCTGCTGAGCTGTGCCTTGTGTAGAGCTTTATAGGTGGTTGACCATGACAGCCTGAAGAACTTTCAGAAGGCAGAGGGCTGTAAAGGGTACTGACTGGAGCCCGCATTTTTTCGCTGCGGAGTCTCGGATCAAAATGCAGAGGGAGCCCCCTACCTCAACACAAATACCTTCATCACTATTGAACGTGGCATTTAAACAGTTAAAGGACCAGGTTGGGCGTCTTCGCCAATCCTGATAATCGTGGTCAGGTGTGGGCTGTGTTATACAGCCAGAACCTAACGTGTTTGGAGTTAGCTCAGAGCAGCAGCCTGCTTGATGCAACCACTTATGCATAATGATCTACTAGTTGAGGAAATAGCTAAAATGACATTGAAGGGGGAAGTTATCATTATGGGAGACTTCAATCTTCCACATGTAAACTGGAAAACCAAAATAGTTAGTTCTGCCAGGAGTACAGATATTCTAAATTCCCTACTGGGATTATCTCTACAGCAAGTAGTGGAGGAGCCAACCCGGAAGGAGGCCATTTTAGATTTAGTATTCACAAATGGGAATTTGGTATCTGATATTACTGTAGGGGAAAGCTTGGGATCTAGTGATCACCAGTCAGTGTGGTTTACTATAAGTACAGTGACTGAGTCACACCACACAAAAACAAAAGTTTTAGATTTTAGAAAAACAGACTTTTCTAAAATTAGATTAGTGGTATACGAGTCCCTATCAGACTGGAACAGATTAATTGGAGTCCAGGAGAAATGGGACTACTTAAAATTGGCACTATTGAAGGCAACAGAAGATTGCATTAGGCTTGTCAGTAAAAGCAAAAAAAGGAAGAGACCACTGTGGTACTCAGCAGAAGTGGCCAAAATCATTAAAAACAAAAAGATAGCATTTAGGAATTATAAAAAAAAAAAAAACGAGGCTGACAGACAAATTTTTAAGATTAGGCAGAGAGAGGCCAAACAAGTTATAAGAGCTTCTAAAGCACAGGCAGAAGAGAAATTAGCTCAGTCAGGGAAAAAAGACGATAAGGCATTCTTCAGATACATAAATGAAAAAAGGAAACTAAAACAAGGAATTACCAAATTAAAAACTAAAGAAGGAAGGTATATGGAAGAAGATAAAGAACTAGCTGACTGCCTCAATGAATACTTCTGTTCAGTTTTTACAAAGGAAAATGAAGGAGAAGGACCTCAGTTGGGAAAGAAGACTAATGAATCTTTTGACGCATGTGTCTTTACAGAGGAAGAGGTTCTAAGTCAACTGTCTAAAATTAATACAAATAAGTCACAGGGGCCTGATGGGATACACCCAAAGCTATTAAAAGAGCTCAGCGGTGAACTAGCAAAACCATTAACAGATGTATTTAACCAATCACTGGCAACAGGAGTCGTCCCAGAAGATTGGAAATAAGCAAATGTTGTGCCCATTCACAAGAAAGGTAGTAGGGAGGAATCGGGCAACTATAGGCCAGTAAAGCCTGACATCAATAGTGGGGAAATTAATGGAAACCATACTTAAGGAGAGGATTGTGGACCATCTAAAATCCCATGGATTGAAAGATGAAAAACAGCATGGGTTTACTTCAGGGAGATCATGTCAAACTAATCTTATTGATTTTTTTGATTGGGTGACTAAAATAATAGATGACGGAGGTGCAGTAGACATCGCTTATCTAGACTTTAGTAAGGCTTTTGATACTGTCCCACATAGAAGGCTTATCAATAAAGTGCAGTCTTTGGGCTTGGACTCCCATATTGTTGAATGGATTAGGCAGTGGCTGAGGGACAGGCAACAGAGGGTTGTAGTCAATGGAGTACATTCAGACCAAGGTCTTGTTACCAGTGGGGTACCTCAGGGATCTGTTCTGGGACCCATATTGTTTAATATCTTTATCAGCGAAATTGCAGAAGGCCTCAATGGTAAGGTGTGTCTTTTTGCTGATGACACAAAGATTTGTAACAGGGTTGACGTTCCTGGAGGAATACACCAAATGGAAAAGGACTTAGGAAAACTAGAAGAATGGTCAAAAATCTGGCAACTAAAATTTAATGTTGATAAGTGCAAGATAATGCACCTGGGACGTAAAAACCCAAGAGCAGAATATAAAATCAGTGATACAGTCCTAACCTCAGTATCTGAGGAAAGGGATTTAGGGATCATTATTTCAGAAGACTTAAAGGTAGGCAGACAATGTCACAGAGCAGCAGGAAATGCTAGCAGAATGCTTGGGTGTATAGCAAGAGGAATTACCAGTAGAAAGAGGGAGGTGCTCATGCCGCTCTACAGAGCACTAGTGAGAACTCATTTGGAGTATTGTGCTCAGTACTAAAGACCATATCTCCAGAAGGATATTGATACTTTGGAGAGAGTTCAGAGAAGAGCTACTAAGCTGGTACATGGATTGCAGGATAAAATTTACCAGGAAAGATTAAAGGACCTTAACATGTATAGCTTGGAAGAAAGACGAGACAGAGGGGATATGATAGAAACTTTTAAATACATAAAGGGAATCAGCAAGGTAAAAGAGGAAAGAATATTTAAAAGAAGAAAAACTGCTACAAGAGGACATAGTTTTAAATTAGAGGGGCAAAGGTTGAAAAGTAATATCAGGAAGTATTACTTTACTGAGAGAGTAGTGGATGCATGGAATAGCCTTCCTGCAGAAGTGGCAGCTGCAAATACAGTGGAGGAGTTTAAGCATGCATGGGATAGGCATAAGGCCATCCTTCATATAAGATAGGGCCGGGGGCTATCTATAGTATTTAGTATATTGGGCAGACTAGATGGGCCAAATGGTTCTTATCTGCCGACACATTCTATGTTTCTATGTTTCTATGTTTCTATAATACAGTACATGTACATAATTATAGTTTAAAAGGGTGAATCCCTCCTACCTAATCCCCCTCTCCAACTATTGTGGTCCATAAGAGTATGACACTCTGCCTGATAAGCTGTGCCTTGCGCACGTTTTTACAGGCATTTAACCATTAAAGCCCTTCAGAAGGCCCAGGGCCGAGGTGGTAACTAGTTGGAGATCTGTGATTTTGCTACTGGGATTTGGATCGAAAGGCAGAAGGAGCCTTCTTTCTCTGCCTAACCCAACATATGGGGCTATCTCTATTAAACGGTGCAATAAGCGGTAGAATGACAGGGTTTGACACCATTGCCGATCCTGGTCATTGTAACTGTGCTGTATTATACAGCCAGCTGCTGTCGTGTATGGAGAGGGCTCAGCGCAGTAACCTGCTCCATACAACCCATTACGCATTAAAACGTACATGTATATGATTAAGCGTGAATGGATTAATCTCCCCTCTCTAATCCCCCTCTCCCATTATTGTGGTCAATGAAGTTATGACACTGTGCCTGATGAGCTGTGCCTTCTGCACGGTTTTACAGGCGGTTTACCATGACAGCCCGAAGACCCTTTCTGAAAGACCAGGGCTGTCATGGTAACTGATTGGATCTTCGTGATTTCGCTGCTGGGGCTTGGAACAGAATGCAGAGGGAGCTCCCTCACTCCCTTTGCCTAACCCCACATATGCAGCTATCTCTATTAAATGTGGCATCTGAGAGATTAAATGACCGGGTTTGACATGGTTGCAGATCCTGGTTATTCTGGCTGGGCTGTAATATACAGCAAGCACCCATCGTGTATGGAGTGGGCTTAGCGTAGTAACCTGCTCTGTACTGCCCCTTACTTATAATTAGAAAAATTAACCTATTTATGATAGAAGGGGTTAATACCACCCCTCTCTAATTTCCCTCTCCCACTAATGTAGTCAATGAGATTATGATACTCTGCCTGCTATACTGTGCCTCGTGCACCATTTTACAGGCAGTTAACCATGACAGCCCGAAAACCCTTTCTGAAGGTCGAGGGCTGTCATGGTAACTATATGGAGCTCAGTGATTTTGCAGCAGGAGCTTGAATCAGATGGTCGAGGGAGCCCCCTCCCTCTTACTAACCACACATATGCCGCTATCTCTATTAAACACAGCATCTAAGCGTTTAAATGACGAGGTTTGGCATTATCGCCTATCCTTGTCATTTTAGCTGCACTGTTTTATACAGCCAGCACGCGTGGTTTATGGAGCGGGCTCAGCGCAGCAGTCTGCTCCATACAACCCCTTTAGCAAAACAACGCACAGCTACGTAATTATGGGTGAAGGGGTTAATCCCCTTTCTCTAATGCCCCTCCCATATTTTATTCCACTTTCCTTCTTCCCTTCTCAATTTGTTGCTCTCTCACCCCATATTTTTAAATGAGCCCTGAGATATATAGTTATGCCCCTAGCCTGTTATAAATATTAGTGCCTGTAGCATGTAGCAGGAGCATATTATCACACCTCTGACTTTTTTACAGGTGACTGATGCCCAGTGAAATGGTGGAACCCGACATATTCCCTGGTCAGCTACAAGAAAAGAATCACAAGACAGGTAATTAATTACTGATAATAATCAGGCTAGACATGAGTTCTAGTCCTGAAGTATCTTCCTGATACATGTGGATATACAGTATGTGGTTACCATATGCATATCATATACAGACACTGGTAATATAACACAACCATATCTCAGGTTCAGAGATAAGGAAGCTTCTTTTTCCTTACTTCTATAATCAGGAAAAGCCATTTATTTAATTAGGATAAACTTGTAATGGTATTTTTGAACCGTAAAATTAGGGTATGCCTATTGTTTTTAATAACACATATTGGGTGAGAAATTAGGGCCTGGGGGCTGTCTAGCACCCCACTATCCTCTTTATCCTGCTCCATCTCACCCTTTCTTCATCTCTCCCCTTTCAGACTCTCTCCCTCTCTTTAACCCCTTAAAGACAAAGCCCGTTTATATCTTTGGGTTTTATTTTTTCCTCCCCATATTCCAGTTTAAGGACCAGGTTGGGCGTCTTGGCCAATCCTGATAATCGTGGTCAGGTGTAGGCTGTGTAATACAGTCGAAACCTAACGTGTTTGGAGTTAGCTCAGAGCAGCAGCATGCTTGATGCAACCACTTATGCATTGTGGCGAAACCAACCTCGCCACTGGGTTTTGGAGAGGACTGGCTGCTGGCCTCTTGCCCCTGGATTATGGGCCATATACTAACTTTTAAACCCCTGAACCTATTCAAGTGAATTTTGGATAGGTTTGTCCCCAAGTTATACTGTTTAAATTGATGTAAGTTATATGTATGGCCAATGTAAACTCACAAAGTTGTAACAATTTATAATAAGTGTAACTTGTCAGCTTGGGAGGAAAATGCTGGGTGTGTTTCTATTGTGCCATTGTCCCATTGTGTGTTTAAATGGTGATGTCTGTTCTGTTGTCCTCACATGTGTATTGGCGATCTCCCTTTGTCCTCAGAGATAATTGGATTGCTCCTCAGGTTGTCTCCGGGACAGAGAGGAGGAGACCATGATGCATTGTGGGAATATGTTGTCCTATGTCACAGTCTTCATTCTGGTCCTCTGGGGGCGTGAACGATTGGTTGCTGTAGTTACATTGTATGTGTTGTAAATTACTGATTGGTTGTATTTCAAACCCCTGTGGGCAGTACTATGTTTGTGGTTTATGAATAAAAGAGGCTGTACGTGAAGTACAGTCAGACCACTGCTTGACCCTCAACACGGAGCCTTGGCTCGTTATTGGGGGGATTCACTGTATGCTGTTAGAAGACCGATTGCCAGAAGTGTAAGCTGATCCCTGTTCGTCTGCTAGCAGCTATTCGTGAGGTTCCAGTTTGGAGTGCTACTTTGTATCCAGTTCGGGAGGTTGGTGTATCCTGCAGTAGCTGTGCCTGTCTCTCAGAAAGAGGCTTATCGCCTAAACGGATTTTAACCCCTTGTCTGCTGAAACGATCCGTTACATGCATAATACAGTACATGTACGTAATTATGATTTAAAAGGGTGAATCCCTCCTACCTAATCCCCCTATGCCACTATTGTGGTCCATGAGAGTATGACACTCTGCCTGATATGCTGTGCCTTGTGCACGGTTTTACAGGCATTTAACCAAGACAGCCCAAAGCCCTTCAGAAGGCCGAGGGCTGAGGTGGTAACTAGTTGGAGATCCGTGATTTCACTACCGGGATTTGGATCGGAAGGCAGAAGGAGCCTTCTTCCTCTGCCTAACCCAACATATGGAGCTATCTCTATTAAACGGTGCAATGAGCAGTAGAATGACAGGGTTTGGCACCATTGCCGATCCTGGTCATTGTAACTGTGCTGTATTATACAGCCAGCTGCTGTCGTGTATGGAGAGGGCTCAGCGCAGTATTCTGCTCCATATAACCCATTACGTATTGAAACATACATGTATATGATTAAGCGTGAATGAATTAATCTCCCCTCTCTAATCCCCCTCTCCCATTATTGTGGTCAATGAAGTTATGACACTGTGCCTGATGAGCTGTGCCTTCTGCACGGTTTTACAGGCGGTTTACCATGACAGCCCGAAGACCCTTTCTGAAGGACCAGGGCTGTCATGGTAACTGATTGGATCTTCGTGATTTCGCTGCTGGGGCTTGGAACAGAATGCAGAGGGAGCTCCCTCACTCCCTTTGCCTAACCCCACATATGCAGCTATCTCTATTAAATGTGGCATCTGAGAGATTAAATGACCGGGTTTGACATGGTTGCAGATCCTTGTTATTTTGGCTGGGCTGTAATATACAGCAAGCACCCGTCGTGTATGGAGTAGGCTTAGCATAGTAACCTGCTCTGTACTGCCCCTTACTTATAATTAGAAAAATTTACGTATTTATGATAGAAGGGGTTAATACCACCCCTCTCTAATTTCCCTCTCCCACTAATGTAGTCAATGAGATTATGATACTCTGCCTGCTATACTGTGCCTCGTGCACCGTTTTACAGGCAGTTAACCATGACAGCCCGAAAACCCTTTCTGAAGGTCGAGGGCTGTCATGGTAACTATATGGAGCTCAGTGATTTCGCAGCAGGAGCTTGAATCAGATGGTCGAGGGAGCCCCCTCCCTCTTACTAACCACACATATGCCGCTATCTCTATTAAATACAGCATCTAAGCATTTAAATGACGAGGTTTGGCATTATCGCCTATCCTTGTCATTTTAGCTGCACTGTTTTATACAGCCAGCACTCGTGGTTTATAGAGCGGGCTCAGCGCAGCAGTCTGCTCCATACAACCCCTTTAGCATAACAACGCACAGCTACGTAATTATGGGTGAAGGGGTTAATCCCCTTTCTCTAATGCCCCTCCCATATTTTATTCCACTTTCCTTCTTCCCTTCTCAATTTGTTGCTCTCTCACCCCATATTTTTAAATGAGCCCTGAGATATATAGTTATGCCCCTAGCCTGTTATAAATATTAGTGCCTGTAGCATGTAGCAGGAGCATATTATCACACCTCTGACTTTTTTACAGGCGACTGATGCCCAGTGAAATGGTGGAACCCGACATATTCCCTGGTCAGCTACAAGAAAAGAATCACAAGACAGGTAATTATTATTTATATTAATTACTGATAATAATCAGGCTAGACATGAGTTCTAGTCCTGAAGTATCTTCCTGATACATGTGGATATACAGTATGTGGTTACCATATGCATATCATATACAGACACTGGTAATATAACACAACCATATCTCAGGTTCAGAGATAAGGAAGCTTCTTTTTCCTTACTTCTATAATCAGGAAAAGCTATTTATTTAATTAGGATAAACTTGTAATGGTATTTTTGAACCGTAAAATTAGGGTATGCCCATTGTTTTTAATAACACATATTAGGTGAGAAATTAGGGCCTGGGGGCTGTCTAGCACCCCACTCTCCTCTTTATCCTGCTCCATCTCACCCTTTCTTCATCTCTCCCCTTTCAGACTCTCTCCCTCTCTTTAACCCCTTAAAGACAAAGCCCGTTTATATCTTTGGGTTTTATTTTTTCCTCCCCATATTCCAAATGCAATAACTTTTAAAATGTTCCGTTTACATAGTCATATAAGGGCTTATTTTTTGTGGTACAAGTTGCGTTTTCGTCGATTATTTTTACATAATTAATGTAGGCCCCGTAAAGAGCTAGTGTCTGCGACCTTCTGATCGCTTGTCACATAGACCATAATAGAGCACTATTGTGGTCCATGAATTTCTGACATGCTCCCCGCTGAGCTGTGCCTTGTGTAGAGCTTTATAGGTGGTTGACCATGACAGCCTAAAGAACTTTCAGAAGGCAGAGGGCGGTCAAGGTTACCGACTGGAGCCCGCATTTTTTTTTTTATGCCGCGTCTCGGATCGAATTTCAGAGGGAGCCCCCTACCTCAACACATATACCTTAATCATTATTGAACGTGGCATGTAAGCAGTTTAAGGACCAGGTTGGGCGTCTTGGCCAATCCTGATAATCGTGGTCAGGTGTGGGCTGTGTTATACAGTCGAAACCTAACGTGTTTGGAGTTAGCTCAGAGCAGCAGCCTGCTTGATGCAACCACTTATGCATAATACAGTACATGTACGTAATTATGATTTAAAAGGGTGAATCCCTCCTACCTAATCCCTCTATGCCACTATTGTGGTCCATGAGAGTATGACACTCTGCCTGATATGCTGTGCCTTGTGCACGGTTTTACAGGCATTTAACCAAGACAGCCCAAAGCCCTTCAGATTGCCGAGGGCTGAGGTGGTAACTAGTTGTAGATCCGTGATTTCGCTACCGGGATTTGGATCGGAAGGCAGAAGGAGCCTTCTTCCTCTGCCTAACCCAACATATGGAGCTATCTCTATTAAACGGTGCAATGAGCAGTAGAATGACAGGGTTTGGCACCATTGCCGATCCTGGTCATTGTAACTGTGCTGTATTATACAGCCAGCTGCTGTCGTGTATGGAGAGGGCTCAGCGCAGTATTCTGCTCCATATAACCCATTACGTATTGAAACATACATGTATATGATTAAGCGTGAATGGATTAATCTCCCCTCTCTAATCCCCCTCTCCCATTATTGTGGTCAATGAAGTTATGACACTGTGCCTGATGAGCTGTGCCTTCTGCATGGTTTTACAGGCGGTTTACCATGACAGCCCGAAGACCCTTTCTGAAGGACCAGGGCTGTCATGGTAACTGATTGGATCTTCGTGATTTCGCTGCTGGGGCTTGGAACAGAATGCAGAGGGAGCTCCCTCACTCCCTTTGCCTAACCCCACATATGCAGCTATCTCTATTAAATGTGGCATCTGAGAGATTAAATGACCGGGTTTGACATGGTTGCAGATCCTTGTTATTTTGGCTGGGCTGTAATATACAGCAAGCACCCGTCGTGTATGGAGTAGGCTTAGCATAGTAACCTGCTCTGTACTGCCCCTTACTTATAATTAGAAAAATTTACGTATTTATGATAGAAGGGGTTAATACCACCCCTCTCTAATTTCCCTCTCCCACTAATGTAGTCAATGAGATTATGATACTCTGCCTGCTATACTGTGCCTCGTGCACCGTTTTACAGGCAGTTAACCATGACAGCCCGAAAACCCTTTCTGAAGGTCGAGGGCTGTCATGGTAACTATATGGAGCTCAGTGATTTCGCAGCAGGAGCTTGAATCAGATGGTCGAGGGAGCCCCCTCCCTCTTACTAACCACACATATGCCGCTATCTCTATTAAATACAGCATCTAAGCATTTAAATGACGAGGTTTGGCATTATCGCCTATCCTTGTCATTTTAGCTGCACTGTTTTATACAGCCAGCACTCGTGGTTTATAGAGCGGGCTCAGCGCAGCAGTCTGCTCCATACAACCCCTTTAGCATAACAACGCACAGCTACGTAATTATGGGTGAAGGGGTTAATCCCCTTTCTCTAATGCCCCTCCCATATTTTATTCCACTTTCCTTCTTCCCTTCTCAATTTGTTGCTCTCTCACCCCATATTTTTAAATGAGCCCTGAGATATATAGTTATGCCCCTAGCCTGTTATAAATATTAGTGCCTGTAGCATGTAGCAGGAGCATATTATCACACCTCTGACTTTTTTACAGGCGACTGATGCCCAGTGAAATGGTGGAACCCGACATATTCCCTGGTCAGCTACAAGAAAAGAATCACAAGACAGGTAATTATTATTTATATTAATTACTGATAATAATCAGGCTAGACATGAGTTCTAGTCCTGAAGTATCTTCCTGATACATGTGGATATACAGTATGTGGTTACCATATGCATATCATATACAGACACTGGTAATATAACACAACCATATCTCAGGTTCAGAGATAAGGAAGCTTCTTTTTCCTTACTTCTATAATCAGGAAAAGCTATTTATTTAATTAGGATAAACTTGTAATGGTATTTTTGAACCGTAAAATTAGGGTATGCCCATTGTTTTTAATAACACATATTAGGTGAGAAATTAGGGCCTGGGGGCTGTCTAGCACCCCACTCTCCTCTTTATCCTGCTCCATCTCACCCTTTCTTCATCTCTCCCCTTTCAGACTCTCTCCCTCTCTTTAACCCCTTAAAGACAAAGCCCGTTTATATCTTTGGGTTTTATTTTTTCCTCCCCATATTCCAAATGCAATAACTTTTAAAATGTTCCGTTTACATAGTCATATAAGGGCTTATTTTTTGTGGTACAAGTTGCGTTTTCGTCGATTATTTTTACATAATTAATGTAGGCCCGTAAAGAGCTAGTGTCTGCGACCTTCTGATCGCTTGTCACATAGACCATAATAGAGCACTATTGTGGTCCATGAATTTCTGACATGCTCCCCGCTGAGCTGTGCCTTGTGTAGAGCTTTATAGGTGGTTGACCATGACAGCCTAAAGAACTTTCAGAAGGCAGAGGGCGGTCAAGGTTACCGACTGGAGCCCGCATTTTTTTTTTTATGCCGCGTCTCGGATCGAATTTCAGAGGGAGCCCCCTACCTCAACACATATACCTTAATCATTATTGAACGTGGCATGTAAGCAGTTTAAGGACCAGGTTGGGCGTCTTGGCCAATCCTGATAATCGTGGTCAGGTGTGGGCTGTGTTATACAGTCGAAACCTAACGTGTTTGGAGTTAGCTCAGAGCAGCAGCCTGCTTGATGCAACCACTTATGCATAATACAGTACATGTACGTAATTATGATTTAAAAGGGTGAATCCCTCCTACCTAATCCCTCTATGCCACTATTGTGGTCCATGAGAGTATGACACTCTGCCTGATATGCTGTGCCTTGTGCACGGTTTTACAGGCATTTAACCAAGACAGCCCAAAGCCCTTCAGATTGCCGAGGGCTGAGGTGGTAACTAGTTGTAGATCCGTGATTTCGCTACCGGGATTTGGATCGGAAGGCAGAAGGAGCCTTCTTCCTCTGCCTAACCCAACATATGGAGCTATCTCTATTAAACGGTGCAATGAGCAGTAGAATGACAGGGTTTGGCACCATTGCCGATCCTGGTCATTGTAACTGTGCTGTATTATACAGCCAGCTGCTGTCGTGTATGGAGAGGGCTCAGCGCAGTATTCTGCTCCATATAACCCATTACGTATTGAAACATACATGTATATGATTAAGCGTGAATGGATTAATCTCCCCTCTCTAATCCCCCTCTCCCATTATTGTGGTCAATGAAGTTATGACACTGTGCCTGATGAGCTGTGCCTTCTGCACAGTTTTACAGGCGGTTTACCATGACAGCCCGAAGACCCTTTCTGAAGGACCAGGGCTGTCATGGTAACTGATTGGATCTTCGTGATTTCGCTGCTGGGGCTTGGAACAGAATGCAGAGGGAGCTCCCTCACTCCCTTTGCCTAACCCCACATATGCAGCTATCTCTATTAAATGTGGCATCTGAGAGATTAAATGACCGGGTTTGACATGGTTGCAGATCCTTGTTATTTTGGCTGGGCTGTAATATACAGCAAGCACCCGTCGTGTATGGAGTAGGCTTAGCATAGTAACCTGCTCTGTACTGCCCCTTACTTATAATTAGAAAAATTTACGTATTTATGATAGAAGGGGTTAATACCACCCCTCTCTAATTTCCCTCTCCCACTAATGTAGTCAATGAGATTATGATACTCTGCCTGCTATACTGTGCCTCGTGCACCGTTTTACAGGCAGTTAACCATGACAGCCCGAAAACCCTTTCTGAAGGTCGAGGGCTGTCATGGTAACTATATGGAGCTCAGTGATTTCGCAGCAGGAGCTTGAATCAGATGGTCGAGGGAGCCCCCTCCCTCTTACTAACCACACATATGCCGCTATCTCTATTAAACACAGCATCTAAGCGTTTAAATGACGAGGTTTGGCATTATCGCCTATCCTTGTCATTTTAGCTGCAGTGTTTTATACAGCCAGCACTCGTGGTTTATGGAGCGGTCTCAGCGCAGCAGTCTGCTCCATACAACTCTTTAGCATAACAACGCACAGCTACGTAATTATGGGTGAAGGGGTTAATCCCCTTTCTCTAATGCCCCTCCCATATTTTATTCCACTTTCCTTCTTCCCTTCTCAATTTGTTGCTCTCTCACCCCATATTTTTAAATGAGCCCTGAGATATATAGTTATGCCCCTAGCCTGTTATAAATATTAGTGCCTGTAGCATATAGCAGAAACATATTCACATCCCTTTTTCTCCCTCTCGCTGACATGCCTCCTCTCTTTTTTTACCTTCTTCTTTCCCTTTCCCTCTTTATTCCTCAATCTCATTTTTCCTCTATCTCCCACATACTATCTTCTCGCCTTCATTTTTTCTTCTCTAGTCTTTTTTTTTCCTTTTTCATCCCCCTGGCATTTCTTCCCCGCTCTTCTACTTCCCCTCTCCCCTTCACCCATGTCTTTTTCTTGATCCTCTTTCTCCTACTCTATTTTTCGATCGCCCGCCGGCTGCTCTCTCCCTATCCATAATCCCCTTTCTGCCTTTGTCCCTTTCAGGTTTACCCTCTCTTTCTCGCTCTCATCCTATCTTTATCCCTTACTTTTTCTCCCCATCCAACCCTTTATTCATGCCCCTTCACTTTCTCATTTTATATTTCTCTTCTTTATTCTCTCTGATGTCATGTATCTCAACCTCTCCCTAGTTTTCCCCCACTCTTTCACTTCTCTCACGTACCCTTTCATCCCTTTACTTCCAGCTATGCTCATTTTTTAATTCCCTCTCTTACATTCTTGTCCTCCCTTGCCCCTCTCTCGCATTCCCCTTGTCTCTTTACCCTACTTTCCCCTTTTCTATATTATTTTTTTACCCTCTCCCCTTTTTCTATTGTTTGCCCTTTCCTCGCTTTCACCTACCCTATCTTTTTTTTTACCATTATCCTCTCCTTCCCCTTATCCACCCCTTATACTCTCCCCAGTTTTCCCTCGCTCTTCACCTTCTCTCACGTTCCCTTTCTTCTCTTTACTTCCTGCTGTGCTCGTGTTTTCTCACCCTCTCTTACATTCCTGTCCTCTCTTGCCCCTCTCTCTTGCATGCATCTTGTCTCTTTAGCCTACTTCACCTTTTTCTATATTTCTCTCATCCTCTCCCCATTTCTATTGTTTCCCCTTTCCTCACTGTCACCTACCCAATCTTTTTTTAACCATTATCCTCTCCTTCCCCTTCTCCACTCCCCACATTCTTCCCAGTTTTCGCTCACTCTTCCCCTTCTCTCACGGTCCCTTTCTTCCCTTTACTCTATTTTGTGCTGCTGTTTCCTTACCCTCTCTTACATTCTTAACCTCCCTTGCCCCTTTTTGGTTTATTATTTTACCATTAACCTATTTTTCCCTTTCTCCACCCCTAACATGCAACATGCCCCTCTTACTCTAATTTTCTTTCACCTGCTCGGTCCTTCACCTATGTCTTTTTTTTTGGTCCCTGTTTCCCTCTTTCAATTTCTCTCTTGCCCCCTCCCACTCCCTTCTTATGCATTATCCCCTTTCTCCCCATGTAGCCCTCTTCCATTCCTCTTTATGCTCCACCTTTCACCCTTTATTGCCTTTTTTTTTCTATCACCATCTCTTTCTAACCCCCTCTCCCAGAGTTCCCACTCCACACTTCCTTTTGCCTTCTCGCCTTTTCCCTTTCACTCTTTTTTTCTTTATTCTGCTTTTTTTTCTTTCATGCTCTCGGCCATTCTCATCCCTTTTTCTCCCTCTCGCTGACATGCCTCCTCTCTTTTTTTACCTTCTTCTTCCCCTTTCCCTCTTTATTCCTCAATCTCATTCTTCCTCTCTCTCCCACATCCTATCTTCTCGTCTTCATATTTTCTTCTTTAGTCTTTTCTTCCTTTCTCATCCCCCTGACATTTCTTCCCCGCTCTTCTACTTCCCCTCTCTCCTTCACCCATGTCTTTTTCTTGTCCTTCTTTCCCCTTCTCTATTTTTCGATCGCCCCCTGGCTGCTCTCTCCCCATCCATAATCCCCTTTCTGCCTTTATCCCTTTCAGGTTTACCCTCTCTTTCCCGCTCTCATCCTATCTTTATCCCTTACCTTTTTCTCCCCATCCAACCCTTTATTCATGCCCCTTCACTTTCTCATTTTATATATTGCTTCTTTATTCTCTCTGATGTCATGTATCTCACACTCTCCCTAGTTTTCCCCCACTCTTTCACTTCTGTCATGTACCCTTTCATCCTTTTATTCCCAGCTATGCTCATGTTTTTCTTACCATCTCTTACATTCTTATCTTCTCTTGCCCCTCTCTTGCATGCCCCTTGTCTCTTTACCCTACTTTCTCTTTTTCTATATTATTTTCACCCTCTCCCCTTTTTTTTTATTGTTTGCACTTTCCTCACTTTCACCTACCCTATCTTTTTTTTTTACCATTATCCTCTCCTTACCCTTATCCACCTCTTATACTCTCCCCAGTTTTCCCTCACTCTTCGCCTTCTCTCACGTTCCCTTTCTTCCCTTTACTTCCTGTTGTGCTCGTGTTTTCTCACCCTCTCTTACATTCTTGCCCCTCTCTCTCGCATGCATCTTGTCTTTTTACCCTACTTCACCTTTTTCTATATTTATCTCATCCTCTCCCCATTTTCTATTGTTTCCCCTTTCCTCACTGTCACCTACCCAATCTTTTTTTAACCATTATCCTCTCCTTCCCCTTCTCCACTCCTCACATTTTTCCCAGTTTTTGCTCACTCTTCCCCTTCTCTCACGGTCCCTTTCTTCCTTTTGCTCTATTTTGTGCTGCTGTTTGCTCACCCTCTTTTACATTCTTGTCCTCCCTTGCCCCTTTTTGGTTTATTGTATTACAATGAACCTATTTTTCCCTTTATCCACCCATAACATGCTCCTTGCCCCTCTTACTCAAATTTTCTCTCACCTGCTCTTTTTTGACCCTCTCTCCCCCAAACCCCTTTCTTTCTCTTGACCGTTCACTTTTATATTTTTCTTCTATTTCCTTCCCTATCCCTGTCTTTCTACACCTCTCCCTATATTTTATTAATCTCAGTTTTTTTGATTGCCCGTTAAGTTTCTTTTCTCATCCTAGTCTGCCTAACTGTACCTCACTTTCAACCTCTCCTACTCTCTTTTTTCTTCTATCCCCAACTTAGACCAATCTTCTCTTCTATCTCTCATTTTCATTCTCTCCTTTTAGCCATCTCTTTCTGATCCTATATCTCCCAATTTGCCTCTCTCTTACCCCCTCTCGCATTATATTTACATTAAGCCTGAGATAGGTCAGTAGGCCCCTAGCATGTGTTATATATATTAGTGTCTATAGCATGTAAAAGGAACATATTATCACGCCTTTGACTTTTTATAGGTGACTGATGCCCCGTGAGACGATGGTCAACTGCGAGAAAAGAATGATAAGACAGGTAATTAATATTTATATTAATTACTGATAATAATCAGGCTAGACAAGAGTTCTAGTCCTGAAGTATATTCCTTTTACATGTGGATATACAGTATGTGCTTACCATATGTATATCATTTTGGACACTTCTATTATAACACAAACATATCTCAGGTACAGAGATAAAGAAGTTTGTTTTTCTTTACCCTCTGTTTTCTACTATCAGGAATGCCCTTATATTTTTGTTAGGAAAACTGTGTTATGGTTCTGTTGACCATAAAATTGGGTTATGGCCATTGTTCTTCTTAAAACATTTCAGCCAGTGTGCTGAATGTTAGGGCCTGGGTGCTGTTTAGCACCACCCTATCCTCTCTATCCCGCTCTACCCCACCCTTTCTCCTCCTCCTCTTCCCTTTCAGCTTCTCTCTCCCTCTTTTTTCTCCCTTTTTCCACTCTCTAATCCCCCTCATTCTCTCCCACTCTACACATTTTTCCCATTAATATTCTCTCTCCTCCTTTTCTCTTCTCTAACACTTCTTGTCCCTCTCTATCTATTTTTCACTTTCGGTCTCTTTTAACCTTATGTTCACCCTCAAACTCTTTCTCTCTTGTCCTTTCTCTACCCATTCCTTTCTTTTTCTCACCATCTAGCCCTCTTTCATTTTTACTATTTATGCTCTACTTTTCACCCTTTATTTCATTGTCCTTCCTTCTTTATATCACCATCTCTCTCTATCCCCATCTCCCAAAGCTCTCCTTCCCCTCTCTCTTTTCCGCTTCTCTCATTCCCACTTTCACTCTTTTTATCTCTGCTCAGTTTTTTTTTCTTTCACTTTCCGCCATTCTCATCTCTTATTCCCGATTTCGCTCACATGCCTCCTTTCTCTTTTCCATCTTTTTTTCCATTCTCAGTCTCTCTTTGTCTTTTTTCCTCAACTTCAAACCAATATCCTCCATCCTTTATTCTACTCCTATTATTTCTCACTTGAATCCCTTCTTCCTTTTTCATTCCTCTTAAATTTCTTCCTCGCTCTTCCGCTTCCCCTCGGTCCTTCACCTATGTCTTTTTATTTGTCCCTGTTTCCCCTTTTCAATTTCTCTCTTGCCCCCTCCCACTCCCTCCTTATCCATTATCCCCTTTCTCACCATCTAGCCCTCTTCTGTTCCTCTTTATGCTCCACCTTTCACCCTTTATTGCCTTTTTCTTTCTATCACAATCTCTTTCTAACCCCCTCTCCCAAAGTTCCCCCTCCACTCTTCCTTTCGCGTCTCTCCTTTTCCCTTTCACGCATTTTTTCTTTATTCTGCCTTTTCTTCTTTCAGGCTCTCTGCCATTCTCATCCCTTTTTCTTCATCTCGCTGACATGCCTCCTCTCTTTTTTTACCTTCTTCTTTCCCTTTCCCTCTTTATTCCTCAATCTCATTTTTCCTCTATCTCCCACATACTATCTTCTCGCCTTCATTTTTTCTTCTCTAGTCTTTATTTCCTTTTTCATCCCCCTGGCATTTCTTCCCCGCTCTTCTATTTCCCCTCTCTCCTTCACCCATGTCTTATTCTTGATCCTCTTTCTCCTACTCTATTTTTCGATCGCCCGCCGGCTGCTCTCTCCCTATCCATAATCCCCTTTCTGCCTTTGTCCCTTTCAGGTTTACCCTCTCTTTCTCGCTCTCATCCTATCTTTATCCCTTACTTTTTCTCCCCATCCAACCCTTTATTCATGCCCCTTCACTTTCTCATTTTATATTTCTCTTCTTTATTCTCTCTGATGTCATGTATCTCAACCTCTCCCTAGTTTTCCCCCACTCTTTCACTTCTCTCACGTACCCTTTCATCCCTTTACTTCCAGCTATGCTCATTTTTTAATTCCCTCTCTTACATTCTTGTCCTCCCTTGCCCCTCTCTCGCATTCCCCTTGTCTCTTTACCCTACTTTCCCCTTTTCTATATTATTTTTTTACCCTCTCCCCTTTTTCTATTGTTTGCCCTTTCCTCGCTTTCACCTACCCTATCTTTTTTTTTACCATTATCCTCTCCTTCCCCTTATCCACCCCTTATACTCTCCCCAGTTTTCCCTCACTCTTCACCTTCTCTCACGTTCCCTTTCTTCTCTTTACTTCCTGCTGTGCTCATGTTTTCTCACCCTCTCTTACATTCCTTTCCTCTCTTGCCCCTCTCTCTTGCATGCATCTTGTCTCTTTAGCCTACTTCACCTTTTTCTATATTTCTCTCAGCCTCTCCCCATTTCTATTGTTTCCCCTTTCCTCACTGTCACCTACCCAATCTTTTTTTAACCATTATCCTCTCCTTCCCCTTCTCCACTCCCCACATTCTTCCCAGTTTTCGCTCACTCTTCCCCTTCTCTCACGGTCCCTTTCTTCCCTTTACTCTATTTTGTGCTGCTGTTTCCTTACCCTCTCTTACATTCTTAACCTCCCTTGCCCCTTTTTGGTTTATTATTTTACCATTAACCTATTTTTCCCTTTCTCCACCCCTAACATGCAACATGCCCCTCTTACTCTAATTTTCTTTCACCTGCTCGGTCCTTCACCTATGTCTTTTTTTTTGGTCCCTGTTTCCCTCTTTCAATTTCTCTCTTGCCCCCTCCCACTCCCTTCTTATGCATTATCCCCTTTCTCCCCATGTAGCCCTCTTCCATTCCTCTTTATGCTCCACCTTTCACCCTTTATTGCCTTTTTTTTTCTATCACCATCTCTTTCTAACCCCCTCTCCCAGAGTTCCCACTCCACACTTCCTTTTGCCTTCTCACCTTTTCCCTTTCACTCTTTTTTTCTTTATTCTGCTTTTTTTTCTTTCATGCTCTCGGCCATTCTCATCCCTTTTTCTCCCTCTCGCTGACATGCCTCCTCTCTTTTTTTACCTTCTTCTTTCCCTTTCCCTCTTTATTCCTCAATCTCATTCTTCCTCTCTCTCCCACATCCTATCTTCTCGTCTTCATATTTTCTTCTTTAGTCTTTTCTTCCTTTCTCATCCCCCTGACATTTCTTCCCCGCTCTTCTACTTCTCCTCTCTCCTTCACCCATGTCTTTTTCTTGTCCTTCTTTCCCCTTCTCTATTTTTCGATCACCCCCCGGCTGCTCTCTCCCTATCCATAATCCCCTTTCTGCCTTTATCCCTTTCAGGTTTACCCTCTCTTTCCCGCTCTCATCCTATCTTTATCCCTTACCTTTTTCTCCCCATCCAACCCTTTATTCATGCCCCTTCACTTTCTCATTTTATATATTGCTTCTTTATTCTCTCTGATGTCATGTATCTCACACTCTCCCTAGTTTTCCCCCACTCTTTGACTTCTGTCATGTACCCTTTCATCCCTTTATTCCCAGCTATGCTCATGTTTTTCTTACCATCTCTTACATTCTTATCTTCTCTTGCCCCTCTCTTGCATGCCCCTTGTCTCTTTACCCTACTTTCTCTTTTTCTATATTATTTTCACCCTCTCCCCTTTTTCTATTGTTTGCACTTTCCTCACTTTCACCTACCCTATCTTTTTTTTTTACCATTATCCTCTCCTTACCCTTATCCACCTCTTATACTCTCCCCAGTTTTCCCTCACTCTTCGCCTTCTCTCACGTTCCCTTTCTTCCCTTTACTTCCTGTTGTGCTCGTGTTTTCTCACCCTCTCTTACATTCTTGCCCCTCTCTCTCGCATGCATCTTGTCTTTTACCCTACTTCACCTTTTTCTATATTTCTCTCATCCTCTCCCCATTTTCTATTGTTTCCCCTTTCCTCACTGTCACCTACCCAATCTTTTTTTAACCATTATCCTCTCCTTCCCCTTCTCCACTCCTCACATTTTTCCCAGTTTTTGCTCACTCTTCCCCTTCTCTCACGGTCCCTTTCTTCCTTTTGCTCTATTTTGTGCTGCTGTTTGCTCACCCTCTTTTACATTCTTGTCCTCCCTTGCCCCTTTTTGGTTTATTGTATTACAATGAACCTATTTTTCCCTTTATCCACCCATAACATGCTCCTTGCCCCTCTTACTCAAATTTTCTCTCACCTGCTCTTTTTTGACCCTCTCTCCCCCAAACCCCTTTCTTTCTCTTGACCGTTCACTTTTATATTTTTCTTCTATTTCCTTCCCTATCCCTGTCTTTCTACACCTCTCCCTATATTTTATTAATCTCAGTTTTTTTGATTGCCCGTTAAGTTTCTTTTCTCATCCTAGTCTGCCTAACTGTACCTCACTTTCAACCTCTCCTACTCTCTTTTTTCTTCTATCCCCAACTTAGACCAATCTTCTCTTCTATCTCTCATTTTCATTCTCTCCTTTTAGCCATCTCTTTCTGATCCTATATCTCCCAATTTGCCTCTCTCTTACCCCCTCTCGCATTATATTTACATTAAGCCTGAGATAGGTCAGTAGGCCCCTAGCATGTGTTATATATATTAGTGTCTATAGCATGTAAAAGGAACATATTATCACGCCTTTGACTTTTTATAGGTGACTGATGCCCCGTGAGACGATGGTCAACTGCGAGAAAAGAATGATAAGACAGGTAATTAATATTTATATTAATTACTGATAATAATCAGGCTAGACAAGAGTTCTAGTCCTGAAGTATATTCCTTTTACATGTGGATATACAGTATGTGCTTACCATATGTATATCATTTTGGACACTTCTATTATAACACAAACATATCTCAGGTACAGAGATAAAGAAGTTTGTTTTTCTTTACCCTCTGTTTTCTACTATCAGGAATGCCCTTATATTTTTGTTAGGAAAACTGTGTTATGGTTCTGTTGACCATAAAATTGGGTTATGGCCATTGTTCTTCTTAAAACATTTCAGCCAGTGTGCTGAATGTTAGGGCCTGGGTGCTGTTTAGCACCACCCTATCCTCTCTATCCCGCTCTACCCCACCCTTTCTCCTCCTCCTCTTCCCTTTCAGCTTCTCTCTCCCTCTTTTTTCTCCCTTTTTTCACTCTCTAATCCCCCTCATTCTCTCCCACTCTACACATTTTTCCCATTAATATTCTCTCTCCTCCTTTTCTCTTCTCTAACACTTCTTGTCCCTCTCTATCTATTTTTCACTTTCGGTCTCTTTTAACCTTATGTTCACCCTCAAACTCTTTCTCTCTTGTCCTTTCTCTACCCATTCCTTTCTTTTTCTCACCATCTAGCCCTATTTCATTTTTACTATTTATGCTCTACTTTTTACCCTTTATTTCATTGTCCTTCCTTCTTTATATCACCATCTCTCTCTATCCCCATCTCCCAAAGCTCTCCTTCCCCTCTCTCTTTTCCGCTTCTCTCATTCCCAATTTCACTCTTTTTATCTCTGCTCAGTTTTTTTTTCTTTCACTTTCCGCCATTCTCATCTCTTATTCCCGATTTCGCTCACATGCCTCCTTTCTCTTTTCCATCTTTTTTTCCATTCTCAGTCTCTCTTTGTCTTTTTTCCTCAACTTCAAACCAATATCCTCCATCCTTTATTCTACTCCAATTATTTCTCACTTGAATCCCTTCTTCCTTTTTCATTCCTCTTAAATTTCTTCCTCGCTCTTCCGCTTCCCCTCGGTCCTTCACCTATGTCTTTTTATTTGTCCCTGTTTCCCCTTTTCAATTTCTCTCTTGCCCCCTCCCACTCCCTCCTTATCCATTATCCCCTTTCTCACCATCTAGCCCTCTTCTGTTCCTCTTTATGCTCCACCTTTCACCCTTTATTGCCTTTTTCTTTCTATCACAATCTCTTTCTAACCCCCTCTCCCAAAGTTCCCCCTCCACTCTTCCTTTCGCGTCTCTCCTTTTCCCTTTCACTCATTTTTTCTTTATTCTGCCTTTTCTTCTTTCATGCTTTATGCCATTCTCATCCCTTTTTCTTCATCTCGCTGACATGCCTCCTCTCTTTTTTTACCTTCTTCTTTCCCTTTCCCTCTTTATTCCTCAATCTCATTTTTCCTCTATCTCCCACATACTATCTTCTCGCCTTCATTTTTTCTTCTCTAGTCTTTATTTCCTTTTTCATCCCCCTGGCATTTCTTCCCCGCTCTTCTACTTCCCCTCTCTCCTTCACCCATGTCTTTTTCTTGATCCTCTTTCTCCTACTCTATTTTTCGATCGCCCGCCGGCTGCTCTCTCCCTATCCATAATCCCCTTTCTGCCTTTTTCCCTTTTCAGGTTTACCCTCTCTTTCTCGCTCTCATCCTATCTTTATCCCTTACTTTTTCTCCCCATCCAACCCTTTATTCATGCCCCTTCACTTTCTCATTTTATATTTCTCTTCTTTATTCTCTCTGATGTCATGTATCTCAACCTCTCCCTAGTTTTCCCCCACTCTTTCACTTCTCTCACGTACCCTTTCATCCCTTTACTTCCAGCTATGCTCATTTTTTAATTCCCTCTCTTACATTCTTGTCCTCCCTTGCCCCTCTCTCGCATTCCCCTTGTCTCTTTACCCTACTTTCCCCTTTTCTATATTATTTTTTTACCCTCTCCCCTTTTTCTATTGTTTGCCCTTTCCTCGCTTTCACCTACCCTATCTTTTTTTTTACCATTATCCTCTCCTTCCCCTTATCCACCCCTTATACTCTCCCCAGTTTTCCCTCACTCTTCACCTTCTCTCACGTTCCCTTTCTTCTCTTTACTTCCTGCTGTGCTCATGTTTTCTCACCCTCTCTTACATTCCTTTCCTCTCTTGCCCCTCTCTCTTGCATGCATCTTGTCTCTTTAGCCTACTTCACCTTTTTCTATATTTCTCTCATCCTCTCCCCATTTCTATTGTTTCCCCTTTCCTCACTGTCACCTACCCAATCTTTTTTTAACCATTATCCTCTCCTTCCCCTTCTCCACTCCCCACATTCTTCCCAGTTTTCGCTCACTCTTCCCCTTCTCTCACGGTCCCTTTCTTCCCTTTACTCTATTTTGTGCTGCTGTTTCCTTACCCTCTCTTACATTCTTAACCTCCCTTGCCCCTTTTTGGTTTATTATTTTACCATTAACCTATTTTTCCCTTTCTCCACCCCTAACATGCAACATGCCCCTCTTACTCTAATTTTCTTTCACCTGCTCGGTCCTTCACCTATGTCTTTTTTTTTGGTCCCTGTTTCCCTCTTTCAATTTCTCTCTTGCCCCCTCCCACTCCCTTCTTATGCATTATCCCCTTTCTCCCCATGTAGCCCTCTTCCATTCCTCTTTATGCTCCACCTTTCACCCTTTATTGCCTTTTTTTTTCTATCACCATCTCTTTCTAACCCCCTCTCCCAGAGTTCCCACTCCACACTTCCTTTTGCCTTCTCGCCTTTTCCCTTTCACTCTTTTTTTCTTTATTCTGCTTTTTTTTCTTTCATGCTCTCGGCCATTCTCATCCCTTTTTCTCCCTCTCGCTGACATGCCTCCTCTCTTTTTTTACCTTCTTCTTTCCCTTTCCCTCTTTATTCCTCAATCTCATTCTTCCTCTCTCTCCCACATCCTATCTTCTCGTCTTCATATTTTCTTCTTTAGTCTTTTCTTCCTTTCTCATCCCCCTGACATTTCTTCCCCGCTCTTCTACTTCTCCTCTCTCCTTCACCCATGTCTTTTTCTTGTCCTTCTTTCCCCTTCTCTATTTTTCGATCACCCCCCGGCTGCTCTCTCCCTATCCATAATCCCCTTTCTGCCTTTATCCCTTTCAGGTTTACCCTCTCTTTCCCGCTCTCATCCTATCTTTATCCCTTACCTTTTTCTCCCCATCCAACCCTTTATTCATGCCCCTTCACTTTCTCATTTTATATATTGCTTCTTTATTCTCTCTGATGTCATGTATCTCACACTCTCCCTAGTTTTCCCCCACTCTTTCACTTCTGTCATGTACCCTTTCATCCCTTTATTCCCAGCTATGCTCATGTTTTTCTTACCATCTCTTACATTCTTATCTTCTCTTGCCCCTCTCTTGCATGCCCCTTGTCTCTTTACCCTACTTTCTCTTTTTCTATATTATTTTCACCCTCTCCCCTTTTTCTATTGTTTGCACTTTCCTCACTTTCACCTACCCTATCTTTTTTTTTTACCATTATCCTCTCCTTACCCTTATCCACCTCTTATACTCTCCCCAGTTTTCCCTCACTCTTCGCCTTCTCTCACGTTCCCTTTCTTCCCTTTACTTCCTGTTGTGCTCGTGTTTTCTCACCCTCTCTTACATTCTTGCCCCTCTCTCTCGCATGCATCTTGTCTTTTACCCTACTTCACCTTTTTCTATATTTCTCTCATCCTTTCCCCATTTTCTATTGTTTCCCCTTTCCTCACTGTCACCTACCCAATCTTTTTTTAACCATTATCCTCTCCTTCCCCTTCTCCACTCCTCACATTTTTCCCAGTTTTTGCTCACTCTTCCCCTTCTCTCACGGTCCCTTTCTTCCTTTTGCTCTATTTTGTGCTGCTGTTTGCTCACCCTCTTTTACATTCTTGTCCTCCCTTGCCCCTTTTTGGTTTATTGTATTACAATGAACCTATTTTTCCCTTTATCCACCCATAACATGCTCCTTGCCCCTCTTACTCAAATTTTCTCTCACCTGCTCTTTTTTGACCCTCTCTCCCCCAAACCCCTTTCTTTCTCTTGACCGTTCACTTTTATATTTTTCTTCTATTTCCTTCCCTATCCCTGTCTTTCTACACCTCTCCCTATATTTTATTAATCTCAGTTTTTTTGATTGCCCGTTAAGTTTCTTTTCTCATCCTAGTCTGCCTAACTGTACCTCACTTTCAACCTCTCCTACTCTCTTTTTTCTTCTATCCCCAACTTAGACCAATCTTCTCTTCTATCTCTCATTTTCATTCTCTCCTTTTAGCCATCTCTTTCTGATCCTATATCTCCCAATTTGCCTCTCTCTTACCCCCTCTCGCATTATATTTACATTAAGCCTGAGATAGGTCAGTAGGCCCCTAGCATGTGTTATATATATTAGTGTCTATAGCATGTAAAAGGAACATATTATCACGCCTTTGACTTTTTATAGGTGACTGATGCCCCGTGAGACGATGGTCAACTGCGAGAAAAGAATGATAAGACAGGTAATTAATATTTATATTAATTACTGATAATAATCAGGCTAGACAAGAGTTCTAGTCCTGAAGTATATTCCTTTTACATGTGGATATACAGTATGTGCTTACCATATGTATATCATTTTGGACACTTCTATTATAACACAAACATATCTCAGGTACAGAGATAAAGAAGTTTGTTTTTCTTTACCCTCTGTTTTCTACTATCAGGAATGCCCTTATATTTTTGTTAGGAAAACTGTGTTATGGTTCTGTTGACCATAAAATTGGGTTATGGCCATTGTTCTTCTTAAAACATTTCAGCCAGTGTGCTGAATGTTAGGGCCTGGGTGCTGTTTAGCACCACCCTATCCTCTCTATCCCGCTCTACCCCACCCTTTCTCCTCCTCCTCTTCCCTTTCAGCTTCTCTCTCCCTCTTTTTTCTCCCTTTTTCCACTCTCTAATCCCCCTCATTCTCTCCCACTCTACACATTTTTCCCATTAATATTCTCTCTCCTCCTTTTCTCTTCTCTAACACTTCTTGTCCCTCTCTATCTATTTTTCACTTTCGGTCTCTTTTAACCTTATGTTCACCCTCAAACTCTTTCTCTCTTGTCCTTTCTCTACCCATTCCTTTCTTTTTCTCACCATCTAGCCCTATTTCATTTTTACTATTTATGCTCTACTTTTCACCCTTTATTTCATTGTCCTTCCTTCTTTATATCACCATCTCTCTCTATCCCCATCTCCCAAAGCTCTCCTTCCCCTCTCTCTTTTCCGCTTCTCTCATTCCCAATTTCACTCTTTTTATCTCTGCTCAGTTTTTTTTTCTTTCACTTTCCGCCATTCTCATCTCTTATTCCCGATTTCGCTCACATGCCTCCTTTCTCTTTTCCATCTTTTTTTCCATTCTCAGTCTCTCTTTGTCTTTTTTCCTCAACTTCAAACCAATATCCTCCATCCTTTATTCTACTCCAATTATTTCTCACTTGAATCCCTTCTTCCTTTTTCATTCCTCTTAAATTTCTTCCTCGCTCTTCCGCTTCCCCTCGGTCCTTCACCTATGTCTTTTTATTTGTCCCTGTTTCCCCTTTTCAATTTCTCTCTTGCCCCCTCCCACTCCCTCCTTATCCATTATCCCCTTTCTCACCATCTAGCCCTCTTCTGTTCCTCTTTATGCTCCACCTTTCACCCTTTATTGCCTTTTTCTTTCTATCACAATCTCTTTCTAACCCCCTCTCCCAAAGTTCCCCCTCCACTCATCCTTTCGCGTCTCTCCTTTTCCCTTTCACTCATTTTTTCTTTATTCTGCCTTTTCTTCTTTCATGCTTTATGCCATTCTCATCCCTTTTTCTTCATCTCGCTGACATGCCTCCTCTCTTTTTTTACCTTCTTCTTTCCCTTTCCCTCTTTATTCCTCAATCTCATTTTTCCTCTATCTCCCACATACTATCTTCTCGCCTTCATTTTTTCTTCTCTAGTCTTTATTTCCTTTTTCATCCCCCTGGCATTTCTTCCCCGCTCTTCTACTTCCCCTCTCTCCTTCACCCATGTCTTTTTCTTGATCCTCTTTCTCCTACTCTATTTTTCGATCGCCCGCCGGCTGCTCTCTCCCTATCCATAATCCCCTTTCTGCCTTTGTCCCTTTCAGGTTTACCCTCTCTTTCTCGCTCTCATCCTATCTTTATCCCTTACTTTTTCTCCCCATCCAACCCTTTATTCATGCCCCTTCACTTTCTCATTTTATATTTCTCTTCTTTATTCTCTCTGATGTCATGTATCTCAACCTCTCCCTAGTTTTCCCCCACTCTTTCACTTCTCTCACGTACCCTTTCATCCCTTTACTTCCAGCTATGCTCATTTTTTAATTCCCTCTCTTACATTCTTGTCCTCCCTTGCCCCTCTCTCGCATTCCCCTTGTCTCTTTACTCTACTTTCCCCTTTTCTATATTATTTTTTTACCCTCTCCCCTTTTTCTATTGTTTGCCCTTTCCTCGCTTTCACCTACCCTATCTTTTTTTTTACCATTATCCTCTCCTTCCCCTTATCCACCCCTTATACTCTCCCCAGTTTTCCCTCACTCTTCACCTTCTCTCACGTTCCCTTTCTTCTCTTTACTTCCTGCTGTGCTCGTGTTTTCTCACCCTCTCTTACATTCCTGTCCTCTCTTGCCCCTCTCTCTTGCATGCATCTTGTCTCTTTAGCCTACTTCACCTTTTTCTATATTTCTCTCATCCTCTCCCCATTTCTATTGTTTCCCCTTTCCTCACTGTCACCTACCCAATCTTTTTTTAACCATTATCCTCTCCTTCCCCTTCTCCACTCCCCACATTCTTCCCAGTTTTCGCTCACTCTTCCCCTTCTCTCACGGTCCCTTTCTTCCCTTTACTCTATTTTGTGCTGCTGTTTCCTTACCCTCTCTTACATTCTTAACCTCCCTTGCCCCTTTTTGGTTTATTATTTTACCATTAACCTATTTTTCCCTTTCTCCACCCCTAACATGCAACATGCCCCTCTTACTCTAATTTTCTTTCACCTGCTCGGTCCTTCACCTATGTCTTTTTTTTTGGTCCCTGTTTCCCTCTTTCAATTTCTCTCTTGCCCCCTCCCACTCCCTTCTTATGCATTATCCCCTTTCTCCCCATGTAGCCCTCTTCCATTCCTCTTTATGCTCAACCTTTCACCCTTTATTGCCTTTTTTTTTCTATCACCATCTCTTTCTAACCCCCTCTCCCAGAGTTCCCACTCCACACTTCCTTTTGCCTTCTCGCCTTTTCCCTTTCACTCTTTTTTTCTTTATTCTGCTTTTTTTTCTTTCATGCTCTCGGCCATTCTCATCCCTTTTTCTCCCTCCCGCTGACATGCCTCCTCTCTTTTTTTACCTTCTTCTTTCCCTTTCCCTCTTTATTCCTCAATCTCATTCTTCCTCTCTCTCCCACATCCTATCTTCTCGTCTTCATATTTTCTTCTTTAGTCTTTTCTTCCTTTCTCATCCCCCTGACATTTCTTCCCCGCTCTTCTACTTCCCCTCTCTCCTTCACCCATGTCTTTTTCTTGTCCTTCTTTCCCCTTCTCTATTTTTCGATCGCCCCCCGGCTGCTCTCTCCCTATCCATAATCCCCTTTCTGCCTTTATCCCTTTCAGGTTTACCCTCTCTTTCCCGCTCTCATCCTATCTTTATCCCTTACCTTTTTCTCCCCATCCAACCCTTTATTCATGCCCCTTCACTTTCTCATTTTATATATTGCTTCTTTATTCTCTCTGATGTCATGTATCTCACACTCTCCCTAGTTTTCCCCCACTCTTTTACTTCTGTCATGTACCCTTTCATCCCTTTATTCCCAGCTATGCTCATGTTTTTCTTACCATCTCTTACATTCTTATCTTCTCTTGCCCCTCTCTTGCATGCCCCTTGTCTCTTTACCCTACTTTCTCTTTTTCTATATTATTTTCACCCTCTCCCCTTTTTCTATTGTTTGCACTTTCCTCACTTTCACCTACCCTATCTTTTTTTTTTACCATTATCCTCTCCTTACCCTTATCCACCTCTTATACTCTCCCCAGTTTTCCCTCACTCTTCGCCTTCTCTCACGTTCCCTTTCTTCCCTTTACTTCCTGTTGTGCTCGTGTTTTCTCACCCTCTCTTACATTCTTGCCCCTCTCTCTCGCATGCATCTTGTCTTTTTACCCTACTTCACCTTTTTCTATATTTCTCTCATCCTCTCCCCATTTTCTATTGTTTCCCCTTTCCTCACTGTCACCTACCCAATCTTTTTTTAACCATTATCCTCTCCTTCCCCTTCTCCACTCCTCACATTTTTCCCAGTTTTTGCTCACTCTTCCCCTTCTCTCACGGTCCCTTTCTTCCTTTTGCTCTATTTTGTGCTGCTGTTTGCTCACCCTCTTTTACATTCTTGTCCTCCCTTGCCCCTTTTTGGTTTATTGTATTACAATGAACCTATTTTTCCCTTTATCCACCCATAACATGCTCCTTGCCCCTCTTACTCAAATTTTCTCTCACCTGCTCTTTTTTGACCCTCTCTCCCCCAAACCCCTTTCTTTCTCTTGACCGTTCACTTTTATATTTTTCTTCTATTTCCTTCCCTATCCCTGTCTTTCTACACCTCTCCCTATATTTTATTAATCTCAGTTTTTTTGATTGCCCGTTAAGTTTCTTTTCTCATCCTAGTCTGCCTAACTGTACCTCACTTTCAACCTCTCCTACTCTCTTTTTTCTTCTATCCCCAACTTAGACCAATCTTCTCTTCTGTCTCTCATTTTCATTCTCTCCTTTTAGCCATCTCTTTCTAATCCTATATCTCCCAATTTGCCTCTCTCTCACCCCCTCTCGCATTATATTTACATTAAGCCTGAGATAGGTCAGTAGGCCCCTAGCATGTGTTATATATATTAGTGTCTATAGCATGTAAAAGGAACATATTATCACGCCTTTGACTTTTTATAGGTGACTGATGCCCCGTGAGACGATGGTCAACTGCGAGAAAAGAATGATAAGACAGGTAATTAATATTTATATTAATTACTGATAATAATCAGGCTAGACAAGAGTTCTAGTCCTGAAGTATATTCCTTTTACATGTGGATATACAGTATGTGCTTACCATATGTATATCATTTTGGACACTTCTATTATAACACAAACATATCTCAGGTACAGAGATAAAGAAGTTTGTTTTTCTTTACCCTCTGTTTTCTACTATCAGGAATGCCCTTATATTTTTGTTAGGAAAACTGTGTTATGGTTCTGTTGACCATAAAATTGGGTTATGGCCATTGTTCTTCTTAAAACATTTCAGCCAGTGTGCTGAATGTTAGGGCCTGGGTGCTGTTTAGCACCACCCTATCCTCTCTATCCCGCTCTACCCCACCCTTTCTCCTCCTCCTCTTCCCTTTCAGCTTCTCTCTCCCTCTTTTTTCTCCCTTTTTCCACTCTCTAATCCCCCTCACTCTCTCCCACTCTACACATTTTTCCCATTAATATTCTCTCTCCTCCTATTCTCTTCTCTAACACTTCTTGTCCCTCTCTATCTATTTTTCACTTTCGGTCTCTTTTAACCTTATGTTCACCCTCAAACTCTTTCTCTCTTGTCCTTTCTCTACCCATTCCTTTCTTTTTCTCACCATCTAGCCCTCTTTCATTTTTACTATTTATGCTCTACTTTTCACCCTTTATTTCATTGTCCTTCCTTCTTTATATCACCATCTCTCTCTATCCCCATCTCCCAAAGCTCTCCTTCCCCTCTCTCTTTTCCGCTTCTCTCATTCCCACTTTCACTCTTTTTATCTCTGCTCAGTTTTTTTTTCTTTCACTTTCCGCCATTCTCATCTCTTATTCCCGATTTCGCTCACATGCCTCCTTTCTCTTTTCCATCTTTTTTTCCATTCTCAGTCTCTCTTTGTCTTTTTTCCTCAACTTCAAACCAATATCCTCCATCCTTTATTCTACTCCTATTATTTCTCACTTGAATCCCTTCTTCCTTTTTCATTCCTCTTAAATTTCTTCCTCGCTCTTCCGCTTCCCCTCGGTCCTTCACCTATGTCTTTTTATTTGTCCCTGTTTCCCCTTTTCAATTTCTCTCTTGCCCCCTCCCACTCCCTCCTTATCCATTATCCCCTTTCTCACCATCTAGCCCTCTTCTGTTCCTCTTTATGCTCCACCTTTCACCCTTTATTGCCTTTTTCTTTCTATCACAATCTCTTTCTAACCCCCTCTCCCAAAGTTCCCCCTCCACTCTTCCTTTCGCGTCTCTCCTTTTCCCTTTCACTCATTTTTTCTTTATTCTGCCTTTTCTTCTTTCAGGCTCTCTGCCATTCTCATCCCTTTTTCTTCATCTCGCTGACATGCCTCCTCTCTTTTTTTACCTTCTTCTTTCCCTTTCCCTCTTTATTCCTCAATCTCATTTTTCCTCTATCTCCCACATACTATCTTCTCGCCTTCATTTTTTCTTCTCTAGTCTTTATTTCCTTTTTCATCCCCCTGGCATTTCTTCCCCGCTCTTCTACTTCCCCTCTATCCTTCACCTATGTCTTTTTCTTGATCCTCTTTCTCCTACTCTATTTTTCGATCGCCCGCCGGCTGCTCTCTCCCTATCCATAATCCCCTTTCTGCCTTTGTCCCTTTCAGGTTTACCCTCTCTTTCTCGCTCTCATCCTATTTTTATCCCTTACTTTTTCTCCCCATCCAACCCTTTATTCATGCCCCTTCACTTTCTCATTTTATATTTCTCTTCTTTATTCTCTCTGATGTCATGTATCTCAACCTCTCCCTAGTTTTCCCCCACTCTTTCACTTCTCTCAAGTACCCTTTCATCCCTTTACTTCCAGCTATGCTCATTTTTTAATTCCCTCTCTTACATTCTTGTCCTCCCTTGCCCCTCTCTCGCATTTCCCTTGTCTCTTTACCCTACTTTCCCCTTTTCTATATTATTTTTTTACCCTCTCCCCTATTTCTATTGTTTGCCCTTTCCTCGCTTTCACCTACCCTATCTTTCTTTTTTACCATTATCCTCTCCTTCCCCTTATCCACCCCTTATACTCTCCCCAGTTTTCCCTCACTCTTCACCTTCTCTCACGTTCCCTTTCTTCTCTTTACTTCCTGCTGTGCTCGTGTTTTCTCACCCTCTCTTACATTCCTGTCCTCTCTTGCCCCTCTCTCTTGCATGCATCTTGTCTCTTTAGCCTACTTCACCTTTTTCTATATTTCTCTCATCTTCTCCCCATTTCTATTGTTTCCCCTTTCCTCACTGTCACCTACCTAATCTTTTTTTAACCATTAATCTCTCCTTCCCCTTCTCCACTCCCCACATTCTTCTCAGTTTTCGCTCACTCTTCCCCTTCTCTCACGGTCCCTTTCTTCCCTTTACTCTATTTTGTGCTGCTGTTTCCTTACCCTCTCTTACATTCTTAACCTCCCTTGCCCCTTTTTGGTTTATTATTTTACCATTAACCTATCTTACTCTAATTTTCTTTCATGCTCTCGGCCATTCTCATCCCTTTTTCTCCCTCTCGCTGACATGCCTCCTCTCTTTTTTTACCTTCTTCTTTCCCTTTCCCTCTTTATTCCTCAATCTCATTCTTCCTCTCTCTCCCACATCCTATCTTCTCGTCTTCATATTTTCTTCTTTAGTCTTTTCTTCCTTTCTCATCCCCCTGACATTTCTTCCCCGCTCTTCTACTTCTCCTCTCTCCTTCACCCATGTCTTTTTCTTGTCCTTCTTTCCCCTTCTCTATTTTTCGATCACCCCCCGGCTGCTCTCTCCCTATCCATAATCCCCTTTCTGCCTTTATCCCTTTCAGGTTTACCCTCTCTTTCCCGCTCTCATCCTATCTTTATCCCTTACCTTTTTCTCCCCATCCAACCCTTTATTCATGCCCCTTCACTTTCTCATTTTATATATTGCTTCTTTATTCTCTCTGATGTCATGTATCTCACACTCTCCCTAGTTTTCCCCCACTCTTTCACTTCTGTCATGTACCCTTTCATCCCTTTATTCCCAGCTATGCTCATGTTTTTCTTACCATCTCTTACATTCTTATCTTCTCTTGCCCCTCTCTTGCATGCCCCTTGTCTCTTTACCCTACTTTCTCTTTTTCTATATTATTTTCACCCTCTCCCCTTTTTCTATTGTTTGCACTTTCCTCACTTTCACCTACCCTATCTTTTTTTTTTACCATTATCCTCTCCTTACCCTTATCCACCTCTTATACTCTCCCCAGTTTTCCCTCACTCTTCGCCTTCTCTCACGTTCCCTTTCTTCCCTTTACTTCCTGTTGTGCTCGTGTTTTCTCACCCTCTCTTACATTCTTGCCCCTCTCTCTCGCATGCATCTTGTCTTTTACTCTACTTCACCTTTTTCTATATTTCTCTCATCCTTTCCCCATTTTCTATTGTTTCCCCTTTCCTCACTGTCACCTACCCAATCTTTTTTTAACCATTATCCTCTCCTTCCCCTTCTCCACTCCTCACATTTTTCCCAGTTTTTGCTCACTCTTCCCCTTCTCTCACGGTCCCTTTCTTCCTTTTGCTCTATTTTGTGCTGCTGTTTGCTCACCCTCTTTTACATTCTTGTCCTCCCTTGCCCCTTTTTGGTTTATTGTATTACAATGAACCTATTTTTCCCTTTATCCACCCATAACATGCTCCTTGCCCCTCTTACTCAAATTTTCTCTCACCTGCTCTTTTTTGACCCTCTCTCCCCCAAACCCCTTTCTTTCTCTTGACCGTTCACTTTTATATTTTTCTTCTATTTCCTTCCCTATCCCTGTCTTTCTACACCTCTCCCTATATTTTATTAATCTCAGTTTTTTTGATTGCCCGTTAAGTTTCTTTTCTCATCCTAGTCTGCCTAACTGTACCTCACTTTCAACCTCTCCTACTCTCTTTTTTCTTCTATCCCCAACTTAGACCAATCTTCTCTTCTATCTCTCATTTTCATTCTCTCCTTTTAGCCATCTCTTTCTGATCCTATATCTCCCAATTTGCCTCTCTCTTACCCCCTCTCGCATTATATTTACATTAAGCCTGAGATAGGTCAGTAGGTGTCATGGTCTTACCTGCTTGCTGCTCTCCTTCGTTTGACATGTGCTGGCGGCCATCTTGGGTCCTGGGTTTCTTGTAGCCTTCCACCCTGCGGCTCCTCCTTCCCCTGGGAGGAGCTGGATGCCTAGCTCATATATATAGGAGGTCTGTGGCTTCAGTTCCTTGCTTGGTCCTCTTGTGTTCACATGCTTCTAAGACTGCTGCTGCTTCTGGTTCCTGATCCTGGCTTCGTCTGACTACCCTTCTGGTTCCTGACCTCTGGCTTCGCAAAGACTCTGCTCGGTTTCACCATCCGTTTGGACTTTTGCTTTACAGCTTTATTTTCAATAAAGCCTTCTTATTTTCATTTATCTCTTGTTGTACGTCTGGTTCATGGTCCCGTGACATTAGGACCAAGCCATGAATTCTGACGGTACAGGGCCATCCTCGCTACCCACGCTGGTTGCCAGACTTGATCAGCAGGATCACCTGTTGGGTCGGTTCGCTGTGGCGTTGCAAACCCTGCTTGAACGCACGGCTCATTTCGCTCCCGTTGC
Organism: Bufo bufo; assembly: GCF_905171765.1. NCBI lineage: Eukaryota > Metazoa > Chordata > Amphibia > Anura > Bufonidae > Bufo > Bufo bufo. Next base: position 606,909,790 of record NC_053389.1, on the reverse strand, counting down.
CGATGGGTCGGTTGTCGCTCCTGGGCTCGCTCCTACTGCCGCTCCGGTTGTTGCGCCAGAGTCTACCCCGACACCTGTTGTTGCGCCTGCGGTGTTTCGGGGTATGACCGGTTCTGCCCCTCTTCCACAGCGCTTTGGGGGAGAGCCAACTCAGTGCCGAGGTTTCCTTAACCAGGTGGGCATTTATTTCGAGTTGCTGCCACATGCCTTTCCTACTGAGAGATCAAAGGTGGGCTTCTTGATCTCGCTGCTCTCGGACAAGGCCTTGGCCTGGGCCAGCCCTTTATGGGAGAACAACAATCCGGTGGTTGCCGAGTTTTCCGGTTTTGTTGCTTCTCTTCGGAAGGTATTCGATGTGCCGGCTCGTGCTGCCTCTGCTGCGAAGCTCCTTATGTCCATCAGACAGGGTTCACGATCCGTAGCTGAATACGCCATTGAGTTTCGTACCCTGGCAGCAGAGGTGGGCTGGAATAATGAGGCTCTGGTCGCTGCTTTCTCTCATGGTCTCTCGGATGCCTTGAAGGATGAGGTTGCAGCTAAGGACCTACCAGTTGAGCTCGAGTCTCTTATTTCTTTCCTGATTTTGATTGACACCAGACTCAGGGAGAGACCTTCCTTTAAGGAGAACCTGCGGAGGTCTTCTAACAGATTGGTGCCTACGTTTGCTGTCCCACCCGTGCCTCCCTCTCCTCCCACGCCTCCTGGGGATGACTTGTCTGGGGGTGAACCCATGCAGCTGGGGTTTGCTCGCCTGTCCGAGGGGGAGAGGGCACTCCGGAGACGCGAGGGCCGATGCATGTACTGTGGTCTCGGTGGGCATTTTCGGTTGGCATGTCCGAACCGTCCGGGAAACGCTCGTACCCTGAGATCCTGTCGGGGGCAGATCTTGGGTGGAGTCTCCTCGTCCCCGGTTTCCCGTGTTGACAAACCACTGATCACTGTTGTCCTCTCCTGGGTCGGGGGCTCGGTGACGACCCAGGCGTTGGTGGACTCTGGTGCTGGTGGTTTGTTCATTGATAGTGTGTTCGCTGCCGCCAATTCCATTCCTCTGCAGGCTCGAGGTTCCCCACTGGCTCTTGAGGCGATAGACGGCAGACCCCTTCTGCCGCCACACGTGACTCATGAGACCCTTCCAGTGGGGATAGCCATTGGTGCCGTTCACAGAGAGTCGGTCTGCCTCCAGGTTATTTCGTCTCCACACTACTCGGTGGTCTTGGGGTACCCCTGGCTCCAGAAGCATAATCCGACTTTCGATTGGAGATCGGTCGAGATCCTCTCGTGGTCACCGCAGTGTGGGGCTAGTTGCATCCATGGGTCTGTCAAGTTGCTGTGTACTTCCTCGGACTCTCTGTTGCCTCCTGAATACGAGGAGTACCGGGATGTATTCGATAAGGTGCGCGCGGTTGCCCTACCTCCGCACCGCCCAAACGATTGTGCCATAGAGTTACAATCTGGTGCCGTTCCTCCTCGTGGCAAAGTCTATCCACTGTCGGTAGCGGAGAATGAGGCCATGGAGGAGTACGTGAGGGAGGCGCTTTCACGCGGACACATTCGCAAATCTTCGTCCCCGGCAGGGGCTGGATTTTTCTTTGTGAAAAAGAAGGGCGGTGAGTTGAGGCCTTGCATCGATTACAGGGGTCTCAATCGCATCACGATCAAGAACGCTTACCCGATACCCTTGATTTCCGAGCTGTTCGATCGCCTTAAAGGGGCCACGGTCTTTACCAAACTCGACCTGAGGGCGGCATATAACCTGGTAAGGATCAAGGCGGGCGATGAGTGGAAGACCGCGTTTAACACCAGGACCGGTCATTACGAATCCTTGGTTATGCCCTTTGGGTTGTGCAATGCGCCCGCAGTCTTTCAGGAATTCATCAACGATGTTTTCCGTGACCTGTTGCAGCAGTGTGTGGTAGTCTATTTGGATGACATCTTGGTATATTCTGAATCCATGGAGGCCCACATTCTGGATGTCAGACGAGTGTTGCAACGGTTACGAGAGAACAAGCTGTTCGGTAAGCTTGAGAAATGCGAATTTCACCGATCCCAGGTAACCTTCTTAGGTTACATCATTTCCGCTGAGGGGTTCTCCATGGATCCTGAGAAGGTTTCGGCTGTCTTACAGTGGCCCCAGCCCAGTGGTCTTCGTTCCCTGCAGCGCTTTTTGGGCTTCGCCAATTATTATCGGAAGTTCATCAGGGACTTTTCCATGCTGGCCAAGCCTCTCACGGATCTGACCAGGAAGGGCAGTAATTCCCAGGTCTGGCCGCTCGAGGCCATCCGAGCTTTTGAGGCCCTAAAGTCCGCCTTTGTGTCGGCTCCGATTCTGTCGCATCCCAACCCTGGGTTGCCCTTTGTCCTCGAGGTGGACGCGTCTGAGACGGGAGTAGGCGCCCTTCTGTCTCAGCGTAGAACACCAGAGGGTCCTCTGCTTCCTTGTGGGTTTTACTCCCGGAAACTGTCTTCCGCGGAGTGCAACTATCAGATTGGTGACAGGGAGTTATTGGCCATCGTGCAGGCCCTTAAAGAATGGAGGCACTTGCTCGAGGGTTCGGTGGTTCCGGTTCTCATCCTGACGGACCACAAGAATCTGACCTACCTTTCTGAGGCCAAGAGATTGACACCACGTCAGGCCAGATGGGCTCTGTTCTTGTCACGTTTTAATTACGTGGTCTCCTACCTACCCGGTTCCAAGAACATCAGGGCGGATGCCTTATCACGGCAGTACTCCGAGCTGTCCAGGGAGGAGTCGATTCCGACTTCGGTCATACCTCCGAATCAGATCCTGGCCGCCATTCGCACCAGCCTGACCTCTCCCCTGGGTGAGCAGATTTTGGCGGCTCAATCTGGTGCTCCCTCTGGGAGACCCAACGGCAGATGTTTTGTGCCTGAGGAGTTGCGCACTCGGTTGTTGCGAACCTACCATAACTCCAAGACCGCGGGGCATCCTGGAAAGAATCAGCTGTCCTGGGCTGTTTCACGTCTGTTCTGGTGGCCTTCCCTACGTTCCGACATCGCCGCATATGTAGCGGCATGCTCCGTTTGTGCCCAGAGTAAGTCCCCTCGGCACCTTCCGTTGGGCCTTCTGCAACCCATAGCCACCGGGGAGCGCCCATGGTCACACCTGGGGATGGATTTCATTGTGGACCTCCCTGCATCCCGAGGCCATACGGTCATTCTCATGATTGTGGATCGGTTTTCCAAAATGTGCCACTGTGTTCCTCTCAAGAAGTTACCCTCTGCACAAGAGTTGGCCACGATTTTTGCCAGGGAGGTCTTCCGGTTGCACGGTTTGCCTAAGGAGATTGTGTCGGATCGGGGGAGTCAGTTTGTGTCCAGGTTCTGGCGCGCCTTTTGCTCCCAGTTGGGGATTCATCTCTCCTTCTCCTCGGCCTACCACCCTCAGTCCAATGGGGCCGCAGAACGATCCAATCAGGCCTTGGAGCAATTCCTTCGTTGCTATGTCTCCGATCACCAAGACAATTGGGTTGACCTCCTGCCTTGGGCTGAGTTTGCCAGGAACACGGCGGTGAACTCTTCCTCTGGGACGTCTCCCTTCATGGCCAATTATGGGTTCCAACCTGCCGTGTTACCGGAGGTATTCTCTCCCCAGGATATTCCGGCTGTGGAGGATCACCTTTCCGTCCTACGTGCTTCTTGGGTACAGATCCAGAAGTCCCTTGAGGTCTCTGCGCAGCGCCAGAGATTCCAGGCTGATCGCAGACGAGCGCCTGCTCCTTCCTACCAGGTCGGAGACCGTGTATGGTTGTCCACCCGCAACCTCAACCTTCGAGTGCCCACTCCCAAGCTGGCGCCTCGCTTTGTTGGTCCCTTCCGAGTGCTTCGCAGGGTAAACCCGGTAGCCTATGCCCTTGCGCTTCCTCCTGGCATGCGGATCTCCAACGTGTTTCATGTCTCCCTGTTGAAGCCACTGGTGTGTAATCGTTTCACTTCCTCGGTTCCTCGGCCTCGTCCGGTCCAAGTGGGCAATCGTGAGGAATATGAGGTGAGCAATATCCTGGACTCACGCCTGGTCCGCGGTCGGTTGCAGTTTTTGGTCCATTGGCGTGGTTATGGTCCAGAGGAGCGTTCCTGGGTTCCCTCCGCAGATGTCCATGCTCCTGCCTTGCTCCGAGCCTTCCACGCACGCTTCCCTCAGAAACCGTTTTGTGCTCCGCGGAGGAGGGGCCCTTGAGGGGGAGGTACTGTCATGGTCTTACCTGCTTGCTGCTCTCCTTCGTTTGACATGTGCTGGCGGCCATCTTGGGTCCTGGGTTTCTTGTAGCCTTCCACCCTGCGGCTCCTCCTTCCCCTGGGAGGAGCTGGATGCCTAGCTCATATATATAGGAGGTCTGTGGCTTCAGTTCCTTGCTTGGTCCTCTTGTGTTCACATGCTTCTAAGACTGCTGCTACTTCTGGTTCCTGATCCTGGCTTCGTCTGACTACCCTTCTGGTTCCTGACCTCTGGCTTCGCAAAGACTCTGCTCGGTTTCACCATCCGTTTGGACTTTTGCTTTACAGCTTTATTTTCAATAAAGCCTTCTTATTTTCATTTATCTCTTGTTGTACGTCTGGTTCATGGTCCCGTGACAGTAGGCCCCTAGCATGTGTTATATATATTAGTGTCTATAGCATGTAAAAGGAACATATTATCACGCCTTTGACTTTTTATAGGTGACTGATGCCCCGTGAGACGATGGTCAACTGCGAGAAAAGAATGATAAGACAGGTAATTAATATTTATATTAATTACTGATAATAATCAGGCTAGACAAGAGTTCTAGTCCTGAAGTATATTCCTTTTACATGTGGATATACAGTATGTGCTTACCATATGTATATCATTTTGGACACTTCTATTATAACACAAACATATCTCAGGTACAGAGATAAAGAAGTTTGTTTTTCTTTACCCTCTGTTTTCTACTATCAGGAATGCCCTTATATTTTTGTTAGGAAAACTGTGTTATGGTTCTGTTGACCATAAAATTGGGTTATGGCCATTGTTCTTCCTAAAACATTTCAGCCAGTGTGCTGAATGTTAGGGCCTGGGTGCTGTTTAGCACCACCCTATCCTCTCTATCCCGCTCTACCCCACCCTTTCTCCTCCTCCTCTTCCCTTTCAGCTTCTCTCTCCCTCTTTTTTCTCCCTTTTTCCACTCTCTAATCCCCCTCATTCTCTCCCACTCTACACATTTTTCCCATTAATATTCTCTCTCCTCCTTTTCTCTTCTCTAACACTTCTTGTCCCTCTCTATCTATTTTTCACTTTCGGTCTCTTTTAACCTTATGTTCACCCTCAAACTCTTTCTCTCTTGTCCTTTCTCTACCCATTCCTTTCTTTTTCTCACCATCTAGCCCTATTTCATTTTTACTATTTATGCTCTACTTTTCACCCTTTATTTCATTGTCCTTCCTTCTTTATATCACCATCTCTCTCTATCCCCATCTCCCAAAGCTCTCCTTCCCCTCTCTCTTTTCCGCTTCTCTCATTCCCAATTTCACTCTTTTTATCTCTGCTCAGTTTTTTTTTCTTTCACTTTCCGCCATTCTCATCTCTTATTCCCGATTTCGCTCACATGCCTCCTTTCTCTTTTCCATCTTTTTTTCCATTCTCAGTCTCTCTTTGTCTTTTTTCCTCAACTTCAAACCAATATCCTCCATCCTTTATTCTACTCCAATTATTTCTCACTTGAATCCCTTCTTCCTTTTTCATTCCTCTTAAATTTCTTCCTCGCTCTTCCGCTTCCCCTCGGTCCTTCACCTATGTCTTTTTATTTGTCCCTGTTTCCCCTTTTCAATTTCTCTCTTGCCCCCTCCCACTCCCTCCTTATCCATTATCCCCTTTCTCACCATCTAGCCCTCTTCTGTTCCTCTTTATGCTCCACCTTTCACCCTTTATTGCCTTTTTCTTTCTATCACAATCTCTTTCTAACCCCCTCTCCCAAAGTTCCCCCTCCACTCTTCCTTTCGCGTCTCTCCTTTTCCCTTTCACTCATTTTTTCTTTATTCTGCCTTTTCTTCTTTCATGCTTTATGCCATTCTCATCCCTTTTTCTTCATCTCGCTGACATGCCTCCTCTCTTTTTTTACCTTCTTCTTTCCCTTTCCCTCTTTATTCCTCAATCTCATTTTTCCTCTATCTCCCACATACTATCTTCTCGCCTTCATTTTTTCTTCTCTAGTCTTTATTTCCTTTTTCATCCCCCTGGCATTTCTTCCCCGCTCTTCTACTTCCCCTCTCTCCTTCACCCATGTCTTTTTCTTGATCCTCTTTCTCCTACTCTATTTTTCGATCGCCCGCCGGCTGCTCTCTCCCTATCCATAATCCCCTTTCTGCCTTTGTCCCTTTCAGGTTTACCCTCTCTTTCTCGCTCTCATCTTATCTTTATCCCTTACTTTTTCTCCCCATCCAACCCTTTATTCATGCCCCTTCACTTTCTCATTTTATATTTCTCTTCTTTATTCTCTCTGATGTCATGTATCTCAACCTCTCCCTAGTTTTCCCCCACTCTTTCACTTCTCTCACGTACCCTTTCATCCCTTTACTTCCAGCTATGCTCATTTTTTAATTCCCTCTCTTACATTCTTGTCCTCCCTTGCCCCTCTCTCGCATTCCCCTTGTCTCTTTACTCTACTTTCCCCTTTTCTATATTATTTTTTTACCCTCTCCCCTTTTTCTATTGTTTGCCCTTTCCTCGCTTTCACCTACCCTATCTTTTTTTTTACCATTATCCTCTCCTTCCCCTTATCCACCCCTTATACTCTCCCCAGTTTTCCCTCACTCTTCACCTTCTCTCACGTTCCCTTTCTTCTCTTTACTTCCTGCTGTGCTCGTGTTTTCTCACCCTCTCTTACATTCCTGTCCTCTCTTGCCCCTCTCTCTTGCATGCATCTTGTCTCTTTAGCCTACTTCACCTTTTTCTATATTTCTCTCATCCTCTCCCCATTTCTATTGTTTCCCCTTTCCTCACTGTCACCTACCCAATCTTTTTTTAACCATTATCCTCTCCTTCCCCTTCTCCACTCCCCACATTCTTCCCAGTTTTCGCTCACTCTTCCCCTTCTCTCACGGTCCCTTTCTTCCCTTTACTCTATTTTGTGCTGCTGTTTCCTTACCCTCTCTTACATTCTTAACCTACCTTGCCCCTTTTTGGTTTATTATTTTACCATTAACCTATTTTTCCCTTTCTCCACCCCTAACATGCAACATGCCCCTCTTACTCTAATTTTCTTTCACCTGCTCGGTCCTTCACCTATGTCTTTTTTTTTGGTCCCTGTTTCCCTCTTTCAATTTCTCTCTTGCCCCCTCCCACTCCCTTCTTATGCATTATCCCCTTTCTCCCCATGTAGCCCTCTTCCATTCCTCTTTATGCTCAACCTTTCACCCTTTATTGCCTTTTTTTTTCTATCACCATCTCTTTCTAACCCCCTCTCCCAGAGTTCCCACTCCACACTTCCTTTTGCCTTCTCGCCTTTTCCCTTTCACTCTTTTTTTCTTTATTCTGCTTTTTTTTCTTTCATGCTCTCGGCCATTCTCATCCCTTTTTCTCCCTCCCGCTGACATGCCTCCTCTCTTTTTTTACCTTCTTCTTTCCCTTTCCCTCTTTATTCCTCAATCTCATTCTTCCTCTCTCTCCCACATCCTATCTTCTCGTCTTCATATTTTCTTCTTTAGTCTTTTCTTCCTTTCTCATCCCCCTGACATTTCTTCCCCGCTCTTCTACTTCCCCTCTCTCCTTCACCCATGTCTTTTTCTTGTCCTTCTTTCCCCTTCTCTATTTTTCGATCGCCCCCCGGCTGCTCTCTCCCTATCCATAATCCCCTTTCTGCCTTTATCCCTTTCAGGTTTACCCTCTCTTTCCCGCTCTCATCCTATCTTTATCCCTTACCTTTTTCTCCCCATCCAACCCTTTATTCATGCCCCTTCACTTTCTCATTTTATATATTGCTTCTTTATTCTCTCTGATGTCATGTATCTCACACTCTCCCTAGTTTTCCCCCACTCTTTTACTTCTGTCATGTACCCTTTCATCCCTTTATTCCCAGCTATGCTCATGTTTTTCTTACCATCTCTTACATTCTTATCTTCTCTTGCCCCTCTCTTGCATGCCCCTTGTCTCTTTACCCTACTTTCTCTTTTTCTATATTATTTTCACCCTCTCCCCTTTTTCTATTGTTTGCACTTTCCTCACTTTCACCTACCCTATCTTTTTTTTTTACCATTATCCTCTCCTTACCCTTATCCACCTCTTATACTCTCCCCAGTTTTCCCTCACTCTTCGCCTTCTCTCACGTTCCCTTTCTTCCCTTTACTTCCTGTTGTGCTCGTGTTTTCTCACCCTCTCTTACATTCTTGCCCCTCTCTCTCGCATGCATCTTGTCTTTTTACCCTACTTCACCTTTTTCTATATTTCTCTCATCCTCTCCCCATTTTCTATTGTTTCCCCTTTCCTCACTGTCACCTACCCAATCTTTTTTTAACCATTATCCTCTCCTTCCCCTTCTCCACTCCTCACATTTTTCCCAGTTTTTGCTCACTCTTCCCCTTCTCTCACGGTCCCTTTCTTCCTTTTGCTCTATTTTGTGCTGCTGTTTGCTCACCCTCTTTTACATTCTTGTCCTCCCTTGCCCCTTTTTGGTTTATTGTTTTACAATGAACCTATTTTTCCCTTTATCCACCCATAACATGCTCCTTGCCCCTCTTACTCAAATTTTCTCTCACCTGCTCTTTTTTGACCCTCTCTCCCCCAAACCCCTTTCTTTCTCTTGACCGTTCACTTTTATATTTTTCTTCTATTTCCTTCCCTATCCCTGTCTTTCTACACCTCTCCCTATATTTTATTAATCTCTGTTTTTTTGATTACCCGTTAAGTTTCTTTTCTCATCCTAGTCTGCCTAACTGTACCTCACTTTCAACCTCTCCTACTCTCTTTTTTCTTCTATCCCCAACTTAGACCAATCTTCTCTTCTATCTCTCACTTTCATTCTCTCCTTTTAGCCATCTCTTTCTGATCCTATATCTCCCAATTTGCCTCTCTCTTACCCCCTCTCGCATTATATTTACATTAAGCCTGAGATAGGTCAGTAGGCCCCTAGCATGTGTTATATATATTAGTGTCTATAGCATGTAAAAGGAACATATTATCACGCCTTTGACTTTTTATAGGTGACTGATGCCCCGTGAGACGATGGTCAACTGCGAGAAAAGAATGATAAGACAGGTAATTAATATTTATATTAATTACTGATAATAATCAGGCTAGACAAGAGTTCTAGTCCTGAAGTATATTCCTTTTACATGTGGATATACAGTATGTGCTTACCATATGTATATCATTTTGGACACTTCTATTATAACACAAACATATCTCAGGTACAGAGATAAAGAAGTTTGTTTTTCTTTACCCTCTGTTTTCTACTATCAGGAATGCCCTTATATTTTTGTTAGGAAAACTGTGTTATGGTTCTGTTGACCATAAAATTGGGTTATGGCCATTGTTCTTCTTAAAACATTTCAGCCAGTGTGCTGAATGTTAGGGCCTGGGTGCTGTTTAGCACCACCCTATCCTCTCTATCCCGCTCTACCCCACCCTTTCTCCTCCTCCTCTTCCCTTTCAGCTTCTCTCTCCCTCTTTTTTCTCCCTTTTTCCACTCTCTAATCCCCCTCACTCTCTCCCACTCTACACATTTTTCCCATTAATATTCTCTCTCCTCCTTTTCTCTTCTCTAACACTTCTTGTCCCTCTCTATCTATTTTTCACTTTCGGTCTCTTTTAACCTTATGTTCACCCTCAAACTCTTTCTCTCTTGTCCTTTCTCTACCCATTCCTTTCTTTTTCTCACCATCTAGCCCTCTTTCATTTTTACTATTTATGCTCTACTTTTCACCCTTTATTTCATTGTCCTTCCTTCTTTATATCACCATCTCTCTCTATCCCCATCTCCCAAAGCTCTCCTTCCCCTCTCTCTTTTCCGCTTCTCTCATTCCCACTTTCACTCTTTTTATCTCTGCTCAGTTTTTTTTTCTTTCACTTTCCGCCATTCTCATCTCTTATTCCCGATTTCGCTCACATGCCTCCTTTCTCTTTTCCATCTTTTTTTCCATTCTCAGTCTCTCTTTGTCTTTTTTCCTCAACTTCAAACCAATATCCTCCATCCTTTATTCTACTCCTATTATTTCTCACTTGAATCCCTTCTTCCTTTTTCATTCCTCTTAAATTTCTTCCTCGCTCATCCGCTTCCCCTCGGTCCTTCACCTATGTCTTTTTATTTGTCCCTGTTTCCCCTTTTCAATTTCTCTCTTGCCCCCTCCCACTCCCTCCTTATCCATTATCCCCTTTCTCACCATCTAGCCCTCTTCTGTTCCTCTTTATGCTCCACCTTTCACCCTTTATTGCCTTTTTCTTTCTATCACAATCTCTTTCTAACCCCCTCTCCCAAAGTTCCCCCTCCACTCTTCCTTTCGCGTCTCTCCTTTTCCCTTTCACTCATTTTTTCTTTATTCTGCCTTTTCTTCTTTCAGGCTCTCTGCCATTCTCATCCCTTTTTCTTCATCTCGCTGACATGCCTCCTCTCTTTTTTTACCTTCTTCTTTCCCTTTCCCTCTTTATTCCTCAATCTCATTTTTCCTCTATCTCCCACATACTATCTTCTCGCCTTCATTTTTTCTTCTCTAGTCTTTATTTCCTTTTTCATCCCCCTGGCATTTCTTCCCCGCTCTTCTACTTCCCCTCTATCCTTCACCTATGTCTTTTTCTTGATCCTCTTTCTCCTACTCTATTTTTCGATCGCCCGCCGGCTGCTCTCTCCCTATCCATAATCCCCTTTCTGCCTTTGTCCCTTTCAGGTTTACCCTCTCTTTCTCGCTCTCATCCTATCTTTATCCCTTACTTTTTCTCCCCATCCAACCCTTTATTCATGCCCCTTCACTTTCTCATTTTATATTTCTCTTCTTTATTCTCTCTGATGTCATGTATCTCAACCTCTCCCTAGTTTTCCCCCACTCTTTCACTTCTCTCACGTACCCTTTCATCCCTTTACTTCCAGCTATGCTCATTTTTTAATTCCCTCTCTTACATTCTTGTCCTCCCTTGCCCCTCTCTCGCATTTCCCTTGTCTCTTTACCCTACTTTCCCCTTTTCTATATTATTTTTTTACCCTCTCCCCTATTTCTATTGTTTGCCCTTTCCTCGCTTTCACCTACCCTATCTTTTTTTTTTACCATTATCCTCTCCTTCCCCTTATCCACCCCTTATACTCTCCCCAGTTTTCCCTCACTCTTCACCTTCTCTCACGTTCCCTTTCTTCTCTTTACTTCCTGCTGTGCTCGTGTTTTCTCACCCTCTCTTACATTCCTGTCCTCTCTTGCCCCTCTCTCTTGCATGCATCTTGTCTCTTTAGCCTACTTCACCTTTTTCTATATTTCTCTCATCCTCTCCCCATTTCTATTGTTTCCCCTTTCCTCACTGTCACCTACCCAATCTTTTTTTAACCATTATCCTCTCCTTCCCCTTCTCCACTCCCCACATTCTTCCCAGTTTTCGCTCACTCTTCCCCTTCTCTCACGGTCCCTTTCTTCCCTTTACTCTATTTTGTGCTGCTGTTTCCTTACCCTCTCTTACATTCTTAATCTCCCTTGCCCCTTTTTGGTTTATTATTTTACCATTAACCTATTTTTCCATTTCTCCACCCCTAACATGCAACATGCCCCTCTTACTCTAATTTTCTTTCACCTGCTCGGTCCTTCACCTATGTCTTTTTTTTTTGTCCCTGTTTCCCTCTTTCAATTTCTCTTTTGCCCCCTCCCACTCCCTTCTTATGCATTATCCCCTTTCTCCCCATGTAGCCCTCTTCCATTCCTCTTTATGCTCCACCTTTCACCCTTTATTGCCTTTTTTTTTCTATCACCATCTCTTTCTAACCCCCTCTCCCAGAGTTCCCACTCCACACTTCCTTTTGCCTTCTCGCCTTTTCCCTTTCACTCTTTTTTTCTTTATTCTGCTTTTCTTTCTTTCATGCTCTCGGCCATTCTCATCCCTTTTTCTCCCTCTCGCTGACATGCCTCCTCTCTTTTTTTACCTTCTTCTTTCCCTTTCCCTCTTTATTCCTCAATCTCATTCTTCCTCTCTCTCCCACATCCTATCTTCTCGTCTTCATATTTTCTTCTTTAGTCTTTTCTTCCTTTCTCATCCCCCTGACATTTCTTCCCCGCTCTTCTACTTCCCCTCTCTCCTTCACCTATGTCTTTTTCTTGTCCTTCTTTCCCCTTCTCTATTTTTCGATCGCCCCCCGGCTGCTCTCTCCCTATCCATAATCCCCTTTCTGCCTTTATCCCTTTCAGTTTTACCCTCTCTTTCCCGCTCTCATCCTATCTTTATCCCTTACCTTTTTCTCCCCATCCAACCCTTTATTCATGCCCCTTCACTTTCTCATTTTATATATTGCTTCTTTATTCTCTCTGATGTCATGTATCTCACACTCTCCCTAGTTTTCCCCCACTCTTTCACTTCTGTCATGTACCCTTTCATCCCTTTATTCCCAGCTATGCTCATGTTTTTCTCACCATCTCTTACATTCTTATCTTCTCTTGCCCCTCTCTTGCATGCCCCTTGTCTCTTTACCCTACTTTCTCTTTTTCTATATTATTTTCACCCTCTCCCTTTTTCTATTGTTTGCACTTTCCTCACTTTCACCTAACCTATCTTTTTTTTTTTTACCATTATCCTCTCCTTACCTTTATCCACCTCTTATACTCTCCCCAGTTTTCCCTCACTCTTCGCCTTCTCTCACGTTCCCTTTCTTCCCTTTACTTCCTGTTGTGCTCGTGTTTTCTCACCCTCTCTTACATTCTTGCCCCTCTCTCTCGCATGCATCTTGTCTTTTTACCCTACTTCACATTTTTCTATATTTCTCTGATCCTCTCCCCATTTTCTATTGTTTCCCCTTTCCTCACTGTTACCTACCCAATCTTTTTTTAACCATTATCCTCTCCTTCCCCTTCTCCACTCCTCACATTTTTCCCAGTTTTTGCTCACTCTTCCCCTTCTCTCACGGTCCCTTTCTTCCTTTTGCTCTATTTTGTGCTGCTGTTTGCTCACCCTCTTTTACATTCTTGTCCTCCCTTGCACTTTTTAGTTTATTGTTTTACAATGAACCTATTTTTCCCTTTATCCACCCATAACATGCTCCTTGCCCCTCTTACTCAAATTTTCTCTCACCTGCTCTTTTTTTGACCCTCTCTCCCCCAAACCCCTTTCTTTCTCTTGACCGTTCACTTTTATATTTTTCTTCTATTTCCTTCCCTATCCCTGTCTTTCTACACCTCTCCCTATATTTTATTAATCTCAGTTTTTTTGATTGCCCGTTAAGTTTCTTTTCTCATCCTAGTCTGCCTAACTGTACCTCACTTTCAACCTCTCCTACTCTCTTTTTTCTTCTATCCCCAACTTAGACCAATCTTCTCTTCTATCTCTCATTTTCATTCTCTCCTTTTAGCCATCTCTTTCTGATCCTATATCTCCCAATTTGCCTCTCTCTTACCCCCTTTCGCATTATATTTACATTAAGCCTGAGATAGGTCAGTAGGCCCCTAGCATGTATTATATATATTAGTGTCTATAGCATGTAAAAGGAACATATTATCACGCCTTTGACTTTTTATAGGTGACTGATGCCCCGTGAGACGATGGTCAACTGCGAGAAAAGAATGATAAGACAGGTAATTAATATTTATATTAATTACTGATAATAATCAGGCTAGACAAGAGTTCTAGTCCTGAAGTATATTCCTTTTACATGTGGATATACAGTATGTGCTTACCATATGTATATCATTTTGGACACTTCTATTATAACACAAACATATCTCAGGTACAGAGAAAAAGAAGTTTGTTTTTCTTTACCCTCTGTTTTCTACTATCAGGAATGCCCTTATATTTTTGTTAGGAAAACTGTGTTATGGTTCTGTTGACCATAAAATTGGGTTATGGCCATTGTTCTTCTTAAAACATTTCAGCCAGTGTGCTGAATGTTAGGGCCTGGGTGCTGTTTAGCACCACCCTATCCTCTCTATCCCGCTCTACCCCACCCTTTCTCCTCCTCCTCTTCCCTTTCAGCTTCTCTCTCCCTCTTTTTTCTCCCTTTTTCCACTCTCTAATCCCCCTCATTCTCTCCCACTCTACACATTTTTCCCATTAATATTCTCTCTCCTCCTTTTCTCTTCTCTAACACTTCTTGTCCCTCTCTATCTATTTTTCACTTTCGGTCTCTTTTAACCTTATGTTCACCCTCAAACTCTTTCTCTCTTGTCCTTTCTCTACCCATTCCTTTCTTTTTCTCACCATCTAGCCCTCTTTCATTTTTACTATTTATGCTCTACTTTTCACCCTTTATTTCATTGTCCTTCCTTCTTTATATCACCATCTCTCTCTATCCCCATCTCCCAAAGCTCTCCTTCCCCTCTCTCTTTTCCGCTTCTCTCATTCCCACTTTCACTCTTTTTATCTCTGCTCAGTTTTTTTTTCTTTCACTTTCCGCCATTCTCATCTCTCATTCCCGATTTCGCTCACATGCCTCCTTTCTCTTTTCCATCTTTTTTTCCATTCTCAGTCTCTCTTTGTCTTTTTTCCTCAACTTCAAACCAATATCCTCCATCCTTTATTCTACTCCTATTATTTCTCACTTGAATCCCTTCTTCCTTTTTCATTCCTCTTAAATTTCTTCCTCGCTCATCCGCTTCCCCTCGGTCCTTCACCTATGTCTTTTTATTTGTCCCTGTTTCCCCTTTTCAATTTCTCTCTTGCCCCCTCCCACTCCCTCCTTATCCATTATCCCCTTTCTCACCATCTAGCCCTCTTCTGTTCCTCTTTATGCTCCACCTTTCACCCTTTATTGCCTTTTTCTTTCTATCACAATCTCTTTCTAACCCCCTCTCCCAAAGTTCCCCCTCCACTCTTCCTTTCGCGTCTCTCCTTTTCCCTTTCACTCATTTTTTCTTTATTCTGCCTTTTCTTCTTTCAGGCTCTCTGCCATTCTCATCCCTTTTTCTTCATCTCGCTGACATGCCTCCTCTCTTTTTTTACCTTCTTCTTTCCCTTTCCCTCTTTATTCCTCAATCTCATTTTTCCTCTATCTCTCACATACTATCTTCTCGCCTTCATTTTTTCTTCTCTAGTCTTTATTTCCTTTTTCATCCCCCTGGCATTTCTTCCCCGCTCTTCTACTTCCCCTCTCTCCTTCACCCATGTCTTTTTCTTGATCCTCTTTCTCCTACTCTATTTTTCGATCGCCCGCCGGCTGCTCTCTCCCTATCCATAATCCCCTTTCTGCCTTTGTCCCTTTCAGGTTTACCCTCTCTTTCTCGCTCTCATCCTATCTTTATCCCTTACTTTTTCTCCCCATCCATCCCTTTATTCATGCCCCTTCACTTTCTCATTTTATATTTCTCTTCTTTATTCTCTCTGATGTCATGTATCTCAACCTCTCCCTAGTTTTCCCCCACTGTTTCACTTCTCTCACGTACCCTTTCATCCCTTTACTTCCAGCTATGCTCATTTTTTAATTCCCTCTCTTACATTGTTGTCCTCCCTTGCCCCTCTCTCGCATTCCCCTTGTCTCTTTACCCTACTTTCCCCTTTTCTATATTATTTTTTTACCCTCTCCCCTTTTTCTATTGTTTGCCCTTTCCTTGCTTTCACCTACTATATCTTTTTTTTTTTACCATTATCCTCTCCTTCCCCTTATCCACCCCTTATACTCTCCCCAGTTTTCCCTCACTCTTCACCTTCTCTCACGTTCCCTTTCTTCTCTTTACTTCCTGCTGTGCTCGTGTTTTCTCACCCTCTCTTACATTCCTGTCCTCTCTTGCCCCTCTCTCTTGCATGCATCTTGTCTCTTTAGCCTACTTCACCTTTTTCTATATTTCTCTCATCCTCTCCCCATTTCTATTGTTTCCCCTTTCCTCACTGTCACCTACCCAATCTTTTTTTAACCATTATCCTCTCCTTCCCCTTCTCCACTCCCCACATTCTTCCCAGTTTTCGCTCACTCTTCCCCTTCTCTCACGGTCCCTTTCTTCCCTTTACTCTATTTTGTGCTGCTGTTTCCTTACCCTCTCTTACATTTTTAACCTCCCTTGCCCCTTTTTGGTTTATTATTTTACCATTAACCTATTTTTCTATTTCTCCACCCCTAACATGCAACATGCCCCTCTTACTCTAATTTTCTTTCACCTGCTCGGTCCTTCACCTATGTCTTTTTTTTTGGTCCCTGTTTCCCTCTTTCAATTTCTCTCTTGCCCCCTCCCACTCCCTTCTTATGCATTATCCCCTTTCTCCCCATGTAGCCCTCTTCCATTCCTCTTTATGCTCCACCTTTCACCCTTTATTGCCTTTTTTTTTCTATCACCATCTCTTTCTAACCCCCTCTCCCAGAGTTCCCACTCCACACTTCCTTTTGCCTTCTCGCCTTTTCCCTTTCACTCTTTTTTTCTTTATTCTGCTTTTTTTTCTTTCATGCTCTAGGCCATTCTCATCCCTTTTTCTCCCTCTCGCTGACATGCCTCCTCTCTTTTTTTACCTTCTTCTTTCCCTTTCCCTCTTTATTCCTCAATCTCATTCTTCCTCTCTCTCCCATATCCTATCTTCTCGTCTTCATATTTTCTTCTTTAGTCTTTTCTTCCTTTCTCATCCCCCTGACATTTCTTCCCCGCTCTTCTACTTCCCCTCTCTCCTTCACCCATGTCTTTTTCTTGTCCTTCTTTCCCCTTCTCTATTTTTCGATCGCCCCCCGGCTGCTCTCTCCCTATCGATAATCCCCTTTCTGCCTTTATCCCTTTCAGGTTTACCCTCTCTTTCCCGCTCTCATCCTATCTTTATCCCTTACCTTTTTCTCCCCATCCAACCCTTTATTCATGCCCCTTCACTTTCTCATTTTATATATTGCTTCTTTATTCTCTCTGATGTCATGTTTCTCACACTCTCCCTAGTTTTCCCCCACTCTTTCACTTCTGTCATGTACCCTTTCATCCCTTTATTCCCAGCTATGCTCATGTTTTTCTCACCATCTCTTACATTCTTATCTTCTCTTGCCCCTCTCTTGCATGCCCCTTGTCTCTTTACCCTACTTTCTCTTTTTCTATATTATTTTCACCCTATCCCCTTTTTCTATTGTTTGCACTTTCCTCACTTTCACCTACCCTATCTTTTTTTTTTACCATTATCCTCTCCTTACCCTTATCCACCTCTTATACTCTCCCCAGTTTTCCCTCACTCTTCGCCTTCTCTCACGTTCCCTTTCTTCCCTTTACTTCCTGTTGTGCTCGTGTTTTCTTACCCTCTCTTACATTCTTGCCCCTCTCTCTCGCATGCATCTTGTCTTTTTACCCTACTTCACATTTTTCTATATTTCTCTGATCCTCTCCCCATTTTCTATTGTTTCCCCTTTCCTCACTGTTACCTACCCAATCTTTTTTTAACCATTATCCTCTCCTTCCCCTTCTCCACTCCTCACATTTTTCCCAGTTTTTGCTCACTCTTCCCTTTCTCTCACGGTCCCTTTCTTCCTTTTGCTCTATTTTGTGTTGCTGTTTGCTCACCCTCTTTTACATTCTTGTCCTCCCTTGCCCCTTTTTGGTTTATTGTATTACAATGAACCTATTTTTCCCTTTATCCACCCATAACATGCTCCTTGCCCCTCTTACTCAAATTTTCTCTCACCTGCTCTTTTTTGACCCTCTCTCCCCCAAACCCCTTTCTTTCTCTTGACCGTTCACTTTTATATTTTTCTTCTATTTCCTTCCCTATCCCTGTCTTTCTACACCTCTCCCTATATTTTATTAATCTCAGTTTTTTTGATTGCCCGTTAAGTTTCTTTTCTCATCCTAGTCTGCCTAACTGTACCTCACTTTCAACCTCTCCTACTCTCTTTTTTCTTCTATCCCCAACTTAGACCAATCTTCTCTTCTATCTCTCATTTTCATTCTCTCCTTTTAGCCATCTCTTTCTGATCCTATATCTCCCAATTTGCCTCTCTCTTACCCCCTCTCGCATTATATTTACATTAAGCCTGAGATAGGTCAGTAGGCCCCTAGCATGTATTATATATATTAGTGTCTATAGCATGTAAAAGGAACATATTATCACGCCTTTGACTTTTTATAGGTGACTGATGCCCCGTGAGACGATGGTCAACTGCGAGAAAAGAATGATAAGACAGGTAATTAATATTTATATTAATTACTGATAATAATCAGGCTAGACAAGAGTTCTTGTCCTGAAGTATATTCCTTTTACATGTGGATATACAGTATGTGCTTACCATATGTATATCATTTTGGACACTTCTATTATAACACAAACATATCTCAGGTACAGAGAAAAAGAAGTTTGTTTTTCTTTACCCTCTGTTTTCTACTATCAGGAATGCCCTTATATTTTTGTTAGGAAAACTGTGTTATGGTTCTGTTGACCATAAAATTGGGTTATGGCCATTGTTCTTCTTAAAACATTTCAGCCAGTGTGCTGAATGTTAGGGCCTGGGTGCTGTTTAGCACCACCCTATCCTCTCTATCCCGCTCTACCCCACCCTTTCTCCTCCTCCTCTTCCCTTTCAGCTTCTCTCTCCCTCTTTTTTCTCCCTTTTTCCACTCTCTAATCCCCCTCATTCTCTCCCACTCTACACATTTTTCCCATTAATATTCTCTCTCCTCCTTTTCTCTTCTCTAACACTTCTTGTCCCTCTCTATCTATTTTTCACTTTCGGTCTCTTTTAACCTTATGTTCACCCTCAAACTCTTTCTCTCTTGTCCTTTCTCTACCCATTCCTTTCTTTTTCTCACCATCTAGCCCTCTTTCATTTTTACTATTTATGCTCTACTTTTCACCCTTTATTTCATTGTCCTTCCTTCTTTATATCACCATCTCTCTCTATCCCCATCTCCCAAAGCTCTCCTTCCCCTCTCTCTTTTCCGCTTCTCTCATTCCCACTTTCACTCTTTTTATCTCTGCTCAGTTTTTTTTTCTTTCACTTTCCGCCATTCTCATCTCTTATTCCCGATTTCGCTCACATGCCTCCTTTCTCTTTTCCATCTTTTTTTCCATTCTCAGTCTCTCTTTGTCTTTTTTCCTCAACTTCAAACCAATATCCTCCATCCTTTATTCTACTCCTATTATTTCTCACTTGAATCCCTTCTTCCTTTTTCATTCCTCTTAAATTTCTTCCTCGCTCTTCCGCTTCCCCTCGGTCCTTCACCTATGTCTTTTTATTTGTCCCTGTTTCCCCTTTTCAATTTCTCTCTTGCCCCCCCCCCACTCCCTCCTTATCCATTATCCCCTTTCTCACCATCTAGCCCTCTTCTGTTCCTCTTTATGCTCCACCTTTCACCCTTTATTCCCTTTTTCTTTCTATCACAATCTCTTTCTAACCCCCTCTCCCAAAGTTCCCCCTCCACTCTTCCTTTCGCGTCTCTCCTTTTCCCTTTCACTCATTTTTTCTTTATTCTGCCTTTTCTTCTTTCAGGCTCTCTGCCATTCTCATCCCTTTTTCTTCATCTCGCTGACATGCCTCCTCTCTTTTTTTACCTTCTTCTTTCCCTTTCCCTCTTTATTCCTCAATCTCATTTTTCCTCTATCTCCCACATACTATCTTCTCGCCTTCATTTTTTCTTCTCTAGTCTTTATTTCCTTTTTCATCCCCCTGGCATTTCTTCCCCGCTCTTCTACTTCCCCTCTCTCCTTCACCCATGTCTTTTTCTTGATCCTCTTTCTCCTACTCTATTTTTCGATCGCCCGCCGGCTGCTCTCTCCCTATCCATAATCCCCTTTCTGCCTTTGTCCCTTTCAGGTTTACCCTCTCTTTCTCGCTCTCATCCTATTTTTATCCCTTACTTTTTCTCCCCATCCAACCCTTTATTCATGCCCCTTCACTTTCTCATTTTATATTTCTCTTCTTTATTCTCTCTGATGTCATGTATCTCAACCTCTCCCTAGTTTTCCCCCACTCTTTCACTTCTCTCAAGTACCCTTTCATCCCTTTACTTCCAGCTATGCTCATTTTTTAATTCCCTCTCTTACATTCTTGTCCTCCCTTGCCCCTCTCTCGCATTCCCCTTGTCTCTTTACACTACTTTCCCCTTTTCTATATTATTTTTTTACCCTCTCCCCTTTTTCTATTGTTTGCCCTTTCCTCGCTTTTACCTACCCTATCTTTTTTTTTACCATTATCCTCTCCTTCCCCTTATCCACGCCTTATACTCTCCCCAGTTTTCCCTCACTCTTCACCTTCTCTCACGTTCCTTTTCTTCTCTTTACTTCCTGCTGTGCTCGTGTTTTCTCACCCTCTCTTACATTCCTGTCCTCTCTTGCCCCTCTCTCTTGCATGCATCTTGTCTCTTTAGCCTACTTCACCTTTTTCTATATTTCTCTCATCCTCTCCCTATTTCTATTGTTTCCCCTTTCCTCACTGTCACCTACCCAATCTTTTTTTAACCATTATCCTCTCCTTCCCCTTCTCCACTCCCCACATTCTTCCCAGTTTTCGCTCACTCTTCCCCTTCTCTCACGGTCCCTTTCTTCGCATTACTCTATTTTGTGCTGCTGTTTCCTTACCCTCTCTTACATTCTTAACCTCCTTTGCCCCTTTTTGGTTTATTATTTTACCATTAACCTATTTTTCCCTTTCTCCACCCCTAACATGCAACATGCCCCTCTTACTCTAATTTTCTTTCACCTGCTCGGTCCTTCACTTATGTCTTTTTTTTTGGTCCCTGTTTCCCT